>NW_027207356.1:300000-555000 GCF_963455315.2 Globicephala melas | reverse complement strand
CCCTAGCCCGAACCCTAACCCTAACCCTTCCCCGAAGCCTGACCCTCACCCGTCCCCTAATCCTAACCCGTACGCTGACACTAACCCGCGCCCTCACACGTACGCTCCCCCTAAAGCGTTGTCGTACCCTCACCTGGACCCTAAACCGTCCCCGTCCCCTAACCCTAACCCTAGCCCGAACCCTAACCCTAACCTTTCCCCGAAGCCTGACCCTCACCCGTCCCCTAATCCTAACCCGTACGCTGACGCTAAGCCGCGCCCTCACACGTACGCTCCCCCTAAAGCGTTGTCGTACCCTCACCTGGACCCTAAACCGTCCCCGTCCCCTAACCCTTACCCTAGCCCGAACCCTAACCCTAACCCTTCCCCGAAGCCTGACCCTCACCCGTCCCCTAATCCTAACCCGTACGCTGACGCTAAGCCGCGCCCTCACACGTACGCTCCCCCTAAAGCGTTGTCGTACCCTCACCTGGACCCTAAACCGTCCCCGTCCCCTAACCCTAACCCTAGCCCGAACCCTAAACCTAACCCTTCCCCGAAGCCTGACCCTCACCCGTCCCCTAATCCTAACCCGTACGCTGACGCTAAGCCGCGCCCTCACACGTACGCTCCCCCTAAAGCGTTGCCGTACCCTCACCTGGACCCTAAACCGTCCCCGTCCCCTAACCCTAACCCTAGTCCGAACCCTAACCCTAACCCTTCCCCAAAGCCTGACCCTCACCCGTCCCCTAATCCTAACCCGTACGCTGACGCTAAGCCGCGCCCTCACACGTACGCTCCCCCTAAAGCGTTGTCGTACCCTCACCTGGACCCTAAACCGTCCCCGTCCCCTAACCCTAACCCTAGCCCGAACCCTAACCCTAACCCTTCCCCGAAGCCTGACCCTCACCCGTCCCCTAATCCTAACACGTACGCTGACGCTAAGCCGCGCCCTCACACGTACGCTCCCCCTAAAGCGTTGTCGTACCCTCACCTGGACCCTAAACCGTCCCCGTCCCCTAACCCTAACCCTAGCCCGAACCCTAACCCTAACCCTTCCCCGAAGCCTGACCCTCACCCGTCCCCTAATCCTAACCCGTACGCTGACACTAACCCGCGCCCTCACACGTACGCTCCCCCTAAAGCGTTGTCGTACCCTCACCTGGACCCTAAACCGTCCCCGTCCCCTAACCCTAACCCTAGCCCGAACCCTAACCCTAACCCTTCCCCGAAGCCTGACCCTCACCCGTCCCCTAATCCTAACCCGTACGCTGACACTAACCCGCGCCCTCACACGTACGCTCCCCCTAAAGCGTTGTCGTACCCTCACCTGGACCCTAAACCGTCCCCGTCCCCTAACCCTAACCCTAGCCCGAACCCTAACCCTAACCCTTCCCCGAAGCCTGACCCTCACCCGTCCCCTAATCCTAACCCGTACGCTGACACTAACCCGCGCCCTCACACCTACGCTCCCCCTAAAGCGTTGTCGTACCCTCACCTGGACCCTAAACCGTCCCCGTCCCCTAACCCTAACCCTAGCCCGAACCCTAACCCTAATCCTTCCCCGAAGCCTGACCCTCACCCGTCCCCTAATCCTAACCCGTACGCTGACACTAAGCCGCGCTCTCACACGTACGCTCCCCCTAAAGCGTTGTCGTACCCTCACCTGGACCCTAAACCGTCCCCGTCCCCTAACCCTAACCCTAGACCGAACCCTAACCCTAACCCTTCCCCGAAGCCTGACACTCACCCTTCCCCTAATCCTAACCCGTACCCTGACACTAACCCGCGCCCTCACACGTACGCTCCCCCTAAAGCGTTGTCGTACCCTCACCTGGACCCTAAACCGTCCCCGTTCCCTAACCCTAACCCTAGCCCGAACCCTAACCCTAACACTTCCCCGAAGCCTGACCCTCACCCGTCCCCTAATCCTAACCCGTACGCTGACACTAACCGGCGCCCTCACACGTACGCTCGCCCTAAAGCGTTGTCGTACCCTCACCTGGACCCTAAACCGTCCCCGTCCCCTAACCCTAACCCTAGCCCGAACCCTAACCCTAACCCTTCCCCGAAGCCTGACCCTCACCCGTCCCCTAATCCTAACCCGTACGCTGACACTAACCCGCGCCCTCACACGTACGCTCCCCCTAAAGCGTTGTCGTACCCTCACCTGGACCCTAAACCGTCCCCGTCCCCTAACCCTAACCCTAGCCCGAACTCTAACCCTAACACTTCCCCGAAGCCTGACCCTCACCCGTCCCCTAATCCTAACCCGGTCGCTGACACTAACCCGCGCCCTCACAGGTACGCTCCCCCTAAAGCGTTGTCGTACCCTCACCTGGACCCTAAACCGTCCCCGTCCCCTAACCCTAACCCTAGCCCGAACCCTAACCCTAACCCTTCCCCGAAGCCTGACCCTCACCCGTCCCCTAATCCTAACCCGTACGCTGACACTAAGCCGCGCCCTCACACGTACGCTCCCCCTAAAGCGTTGTCGTACCCTCACCTGGACCCTAAACTGTCCCCGTCCCCTAACCCTAACCCTAGCCCGAACCCTAACCCTAACCCTTCCCCGAAGCCTGACCCTCACTCGTCCCCTAATCCTAACCCGTACGCTGACACTAAGCCGCGCCCTCACACGTACGCTCCCCATACAGCGTTGTCGTACCCTCACCTGGACCCTAAACCGTCCCCGTCTCCTAACCCTAACCCTAGCCCGAACCCTAACCCTAACCCTTCCCCGAAGCCTGACCCTCACCCGTCCCCTAATCCTAACCTGTACGCTGACACTAAGCCGCGCCCTCACACGTACGCTCCCCCTAAAGTGTTGTCGTACCCTCACCTGGACCCTAAACCGTCCCCGTCCCCTAACCCTAACCCTAGCCCGAACCCTAACACTAACCCTTCCCCGAAGCCTGACCCTCACCCGTCCCCTAATCCTAACCCATACGCTGACACTAACCCGCGCCCTCACACGTACGCTCCCCCTAAAGCGTTGTCGTACCCTCACCTGGACCCTAAACCGTCCCCGTCCCCTAACCCTAACCCTTCCCCGAAGCCTGACCCTCACCCGTCCCCTAATCCTAACCCGTACGCTGACACTAACCCGCGCCCTCACACGTACGCTCCCCCTAAAGCGTTGTCGTACCATCACCTGGACCCTAAACCGTCCCCGTCCCCTAACCCTAACCCTAGCCCGAACCCTAACCCTAACCCTTCCCCGAAGCCTGACCCTCACCCGTCCCCTAATCCTAACACGTACGCTGACACTAAGCCACGCCCTCACACGTACGCTCCCCCTAAAGCGTTGTCGTACCCTCACCTGGACCCTAAACCGTCCCCGTCCCCTAACCCTAACCCTAGCCCGAACCCTAACCCTAAACCTTCCCCGAAGCCTGACTCTCACCCGTCCCCTAATCCTAACCCGTACGCTGACACTAACCCGCGCCCTCACACGTACGCTCCCCCTATAGCGTTGTTGTACCCTCACCTGGACCCTAAACCGTCCCCGTCCCCTAACCCTAGCCCGAACCCTAACCCTAACCCTTCCCCGAAGCCTGACACTCACCCGTCCCCTAATCCTAACCCGTACGCTGACACTAACGCGCGACCTCACACGTACGCTCCCCCTAAAGCGTTGTCGTACCCTCACCTGGACCCTAAACCGTCCCCGTCCCCTAACCCTAACCCTAGCCCGAACCCTAACCCTAAACCTTCCCCGAAGCCTGACCCTCACCCGTCCCCTAATCCTAACCCGTACGCTGTGACTAAGCTGCGCGCTCACACGTACGCTCCCCCTAAAGCGTTGTCGTACCCTCACCTGGATCCTAAACCGTCCCCGTCCCCTAACCCTAACCCTAGCCCGAACCCTAACCCTAACCCTTCCCCGAAGCCTGACCCTCACCCGTCCCCTAATCCTAACCCGTACGCTGACACTAAGCCGCGCCCTCACACGTACGCTCCCGCTAAACCGTTGTCGTACCCTCACCTGGACCCTAAACCGTCCCCGTCCCCTAAACCTAACCCTAGCCCGAACCCTAACCCTAACACTTCCCCGAAGCCTGACCCTCACCCGTCCCCTAATCCTAACCCGTACGCTGACACTAACCCGCGCCCTCACACGTACGCTCCCCCTAAAGCGTTGTCGTACCCTCACCTGGACCCTAAACCGTCCCCGTCCCCTAACCCTAACCCTTCCCCGAAGCCTGACCCTCACCCGTCCCCTAATCCTAACCCGTACGCTGACACTAACCCGCGCCCTCACACGTACGCTCCCCCTAAAGCGTTGTCGTACCCTCACCTGGACCCTAAACTGTCCCTGTCCCCTAACCCTAACCCTAGCCCGAACCCTAACCCTAACCCTTCCCCGAAGCCTGACCCTCAACCGTCCCCTAATCCTAACCCGTACGCTGACACTAACCCGCGCCCTCACACGTACGCTCCCCCTAAAGCGTTGTCGTACACTCACCTGGACCCTAAACCGTCCCCGTCCCCTAACCCTAACCCTAGCCCGAACCCTAACCCTAACCCTTCCCCGAAGCCTGACCCTCACCCGTCCCCTAATCCTAACCCGTACGCTGACACTAAGCCGCGCCCTCACACGTACGCTCCCCCTAAAGCGTTGTCGTACCCTCACCTGGACCCTAAACCGTCCCCGTCCCCTAACCCTAACCCTAGCCCGAACCCTAACGCTAACCCTTCCCCGAAGCCTGACCCTCACCCGTCCCCTAATCCTAACCCGTACGCTGACACTAAGCTGCGCCCTCACACGTACGCTCCCCCTAAAGCGTTGTCGTACCCTCACCTGGACCCTAAACCGTCCCCGTCCCCTAACCCTAATCCTAGCCCGAACCCTGACCCTCACACATTCCCGAAGCCTGACCCTCACCCGTCCCCTAATCCTAACCCGTACGCTGACACTAAGCCGCGCCCTCACACGTACGCACCCCCTAAAGCGTTGTCGTACCCTCACCTGGACCCTAAACCGTCCTCGTCCCCTAACCCTAACCCTAGCCCGAACCCTAACCCTAACCCTTCCCCGAAGCCTGACCCTTACCCGTCCCATAATCCTAACCCGTACGCTGACACTAACCCGCGCCCTCACACGTACGCTCCCCCTAAAGCGTTATCGTACACTCACCTGGACCCTAAACCGTCCCCGTCCCCTAACCCTTACCCTAGCCTGAACCCTAACCCTAACCCTTCCCCGAAGCCTGACCCTCATCCGTCCCCTAATCCTAACCCGTACGCTGACACTAAGCCACGCCCTCACACGTACGCTCCCCCTAAAGCGTTGTCGTACACTCACCTGGACCCTAAACCGTCCCCGTCCCCTAACCCTAACCCTAGCCCGAACCCTAACCCTAACCCTTCCCCGAAGCCTGACCCTCACCCGTCCCCTAATCCTAACCCGTACGCTGACACTAACCCGCGCCCTCACAGTACGCTCCCCCTAAAGCGTTGTCGTACCCTCACCTGGACCCTAAACCGTCCCCGTCCCCTAACCCTAACCCTAGCCCGAACCCTAACCCTAACACTTCCCCGAAGCCTGACCCTCACCCGTCCGCTAATCCTAACCCGTACGCTGACACTAAGCCGCGCCCTCACACGTACGCTCCCCCTAAAGCGTTGTCGTACCCTCACCTGGACCCTAAACCGTCCCCGTCCCCTAACCCTAACCCTAGCCCGAACCCTAACCCTAACCCTTCCCCGAAGCCTGACCCTCACCCGTCCCCTAATCCTAACCCGTACGCTGACACTAACCCGCGCCCTCACACGTACGCTCCCCCTAAAGCGTTGTCGTACCCTCACCTGGACCCTAAACCGTCCCCGTCCCCTAACCCTAACCCTAGCCCGAACCCTAACCCTAACCCTTCCCCGAAGCCTGACCCTCACCCGTCCCCTAATCCTAACCCGTACGCTGACGCTAAGCCGCGCCCTCACACGTACGCTCCCCCTAAAGCGTTGTCGTACCCTCACCTGGACCCTAAACCGTCCCCGTCCCCTAACCCTAACCCTAGCCCGAACCCTAACCCTAACCCTTCCCCGAAGCCTGACCCTCACCCGTCCCCTAATCCTAACCCGTACGCTGACACTAAGCCGCGCCCTCACACGTACGCTCCCCCTAAAACGTTGTCGTACCCTCACCTGGACCCTAAACCGTCCCTGTCCCCTAACCCTAACCCTAGCCCGAACCCTAACCCTAAACCTTTCCCGAAGCCTGACCCTCACCCGTCCCCTAATCCTAACCCGTACGCTGACACTAACCCGCGCCCTCACACGTACGCTCCCCCTAAAGCGTTGTCGTACCCTCACCTGGACCCTAAACCGTCCCCGTCCCCTAACCCTAACCATAGCCCGAACCCTAACCCTAACACTTCCCCGAAGCCTGACCCTCACCCGTCCCCTAATCCTAACCCGTACGTTGACACTAAGCCGCGCCCTCACACGTACGCTCCCCCTAAAGCGTTGTGGTACCCTCACCTGGACCCTAAACCGTCCCCATCCCCTAACTCTAACCCTAGCCCGAACCCTAACCCTAACCCTTCCCCGAAGCCTGACCCTCACCCGTCCCCTAATCCTAACCCGTACGCTGACACTAAGCCGCGCCCTCACACGTACGCTCCCCCTAAAGCGTTGTCGTACCCTCACCTGGACCCTAAACCGTCCCCGTCCCCTAACCCTAACCCTAGCCCGAACCCTAACCCTAACCCTTCCCCGAAGCCTGACCCTCACCCGTCCCCTAATCCTAACCCGTACGCGGACACTAACCCGCGCCCTCACACGTACGGTCCCCCTAAAGCGTTGTCGTACCCTCACCTGGACCCTAAACCGTCCCTGTCCCGTAACCCTAACCCTAGCCCGAACCCTAACCCTAACCCTTCCCAGAAGCCTGACCCTCACCCGTCCACTAATCCTAACCCGTACGCTGACACTAAGCCGCGCCCTCACACGTACGCTCCCCCTAAAGCGTTGTCGTACCCTCACCTGGACCCTAAACCGTCCCCGTCCCCTAACCCTAACCCTAGCCCGAACCCTAACCCTAACCCTTCCCCGAAGCCTGACCCTCACCCGTCCCCTAATCCTAACCCGTACGCTGACACTAACCCACGCCCTCACACGTACGCTCCCCGTAAAGCGTTGTCATACCCTCACCTGGACCCTAAACCGTCCCCGTCCCCTAACCCTAACCCTAGCCCGAACCCTAACCCTAACCCTTCCCAGAAGCCTGACACTCACCCGTCCCCTAATCCTAACCCGTACGCTGACACTAAGCCGCGCCCTCACACGTACGCTCCCGCTAAAGCATTGTCGTACTCTCACCTGGACCCTAAACCGTCCCCGTCCCCTAACCCTAACCCTAGCCCGAACCCTAACCCTAACCCTTCCCCGAAGCCTGACCCGCAACCGTCCCCTAATCCTAACCCATACGCTGACACTAACCCGCGCCCTCACACGTACGCTCCCCCTAAAGCGTTGTCCTACCCTCACCTGGACCCTAAACCGTCCCCGTCCCCTAACTCTAACCCTTCCCCGAAGCCTGACCCTCACCCGTCCCCTAAACCTAACCCGTACGCTGACACTAAGCCGCGCCCTCACACGTACGCTCCCCCTAAAGCGTTGTCGTACCCTCACCTGGACCCTAAACCGTCCCCGTCCCCTAACTCTAACCCTTCCCCGAAGCCTGACCCTCACCCGTCCCCTAATTCTAACCCGTACGCTGACACTAACACGCGCCCTCACACGTACGCTCCCCCTAAAGCGTTGTCGTACCCTCACCTGGACCCTAAACCGTCCCCGTCCCCTAACCCTAACCCTAGCCCGAACCCTAACCCTAACCCTTCCCCGAAGCCTGACCCTCACCCGTCCCCTAATCCTAACCCGTACGCTGACGCTAAGCCGCGCCCTCACACGTACGCTCCCCCTAAAGCGTTGCCGTACCCTCACCTGGACCCTAAACCGTCCCCGTCCCCTAACCCTAACCCTAGTCCGAACCCTAACCCTAACCCTTCCCCGAAGCCTGACCCTCACCCGTCCCCTAATCCTAACCCGTACGCTGACGCTAAGCCGCGCCCTCACACGTACGCTCCCCCTAAAGCGTTGTCGTACCCTCACCTGGACCCTAAACCGTCACCGTCCCCTAACCCTAACCCTAGCCCGAACCCTAACCCTAACCCTTCCCCGAAGCCTGACCCTCACCCGTCCCCTAATCCTAACCCGTACGCTGACGCTAAGCCGCGCCCTCACACGTACGCTCCCCCTAAAGCGTTGTCGTACCCTCACCTGGACCCTAAACTGTCCCCGTCCCCTAACCCTAACCCTAGCCCGAACCCTAACCCTAACCCTTCCCCGAAGCCTGACCCTCACCCGTCCCCTAATCCTAACCCGTACGCTGACACTAAGCCGCGCCCTCACACGTACGCTCCCCCTAAAGCGTTGTCGTACCCTCACCTGGACCCTAAACCGTCCCCGTCCCCTAACCCTAACCCTAGCCCGAACCCTAACCCTAACCCTTCCCCGAAGCCTGACCCTCACCCGTCCCCTAATCCTAACCCGTACGCTGACACTAAGCCGCGCCCTCACACGTACGCTCCCCCTAAAGCGTTGTCGTACCCTCACCTGGACCCTAAACTGTCCCCGTCCCCTAACCCTAACCCTAGCCCGAACCCTAACCCTAACCCTTCCCCGAAGCCTGACCCTCACGCGTCCCCTAATCCTAAACCGTACGCTGACACTAAGCAGCGCCCTCACACGTACGCTCCCCATACAGCGTTGTCGTACCCTCACCTGGACCCTAAACCGTCCCCGTCCCCTAACCCTAACCCTTCCCCGAAGCCTGACCCTCACCCGTCCCCTAATCCTAACCCGTACGCTGACACTAACCCGCGCCCTCACACGTACGCTCCCCCTAAAGCGTTGTCGTACCCTCACCTGGACCCTAAACCGTCCCCGTCCCCTAACACTAACCCTAGCCCGAACCCTAACCCTAACCCTTCCCCGAAGCCTGACCCTCACCCGTCCCCTAATCCTAACACGTACGCTGACACTAAGCCGCGCCCTCACACGTACGCTCCCCCTAAAGCGTTGTCGTACCCTCACCTGGACCCTAAACCGTCCCCGTCCCCTAACCCTAACCCTAGCCCGAACCCTAACCCTAACCCTTCCCCGAACCCTGACTCTCACCCGTCCCCTAATCCTAACCCGTACGCTGACACTAACCCGCGCCCTCACACGTACGCTCCCCCTACAGCATTGTTGTACCGTCACCTGGACCCTAAACCGTCCCCGTCCCCTAACCCTAGCCCTAACCCTAACCCTAACCCTTCCCCGAAGCGTGACACTCACCCGTCCCCTAATCCTAACCCGTACGCTGACACTAACCCGCGACCTCACACGTACGCTCCCCCTAAAGCGTTGTCGTACCCTCACCTGGACCCTAAACCGTCCCCGTCCCCTAACCCTAACCCTAGCCTGAACCCTAACCCTAACCCTTCCCCGAAGCCTGACCCTCACCCGTCCCCTAATCCTAACCCGTACGCTGTGACTAAGCTGCGCGCTCACACGTACGCTCCCCCTAAAGCGTTGTCGTACCCTCACCTGGACCCTAAACCGTCCCCGTCCCCTAACCCTAACCCTAGCCGGAACCCTAACCCTAACCCTTCCCCGAAGCCTGACCCTCACCCGTCCCCTAATCCTAACCCGTACGCTGACACTAAGCCGCGCCCTCACACGTACGCTCCCGCTAAAGCGTTGTCGTACCCTCACCTGGACCCTAAACCGTCCCCGTCCCCTAAACCTAACCCTAGCCCGAACCCTAACCCTAACACTTCCCCGAAGCCTGACCCTCACCCGTCCCCTAATCCTAACCCGTACGCTGACACTAACCCGCGCCCTCACACGTACGCTCCCCCTAAAGCGTTGTCGTACCCTCACCTGGACCCTAAACCGTCCCCGTCCCCTAACCCAAACCCTTCCCCGAAGCCTGACCCTCACCCGTCCCCTAATCCTAACCCGTACGCTGACTCTAAGCCGCGCCCTCACACGTACGCTCCCCCTAAAGCGTTGTCGTACCCTCACCTGGACCCTAAACTGTCCCCGTCCCCTAACCCTAACCCTAGCCCGAACCCTAACCCTAACCCTTCCCCGAAGCCTGACCCTCAACCGTCCCCTAATCCTAACCCGTACGCTGACACTAACCCGCGCCCTCACACGTACGCTCCCCCTAAAGCGTTGTCGTACCCTCACCTGGACCCTAAACCGTCCCCGTCCCCTAACCCTAACCCTAGCCCGAACCCTAACCCTAACCCTTCCCCGAAGCCTGACCCTCATCCGTCCCCTAATCCTAACCCGTACGCTGACACTAAGCTGCGCCCTCACACGTACGCTCCCCCTAAAGCGTTGTCGTACCCTCACCTGGACCCTAAACCGTCCCCGTCCCCTAACCCTAATCCTAGCCCTAACCCTGACCCTCACACATTCCCGAAGCCTGACCCTCACCCGTCCCCTAATCCTAACCCGTACGCTGACACTAAGCCGCGCCCTCACACGTACGCTCCCCCTAAAGCGTTGTCGTACCCTCACCTGGACCCTAAACCGTCCTCGTCCCCTAACCCTAACCCTAGCCCGAACCCTAACCCTAACCCTTCCCCGAAGCCTGACCCTTACCCGTACCCTAATCCTAACCCGTACGCTGACACTAACCCGCGCCCTCACACGTACGCTCCCCCTAAAGCGTTATCGTACACTCACCTGGACCCTAAACCGTCCCCGTCCCCTAACCCTTACCCTAGCCCGAACCCTAACCCTAACCCTTCCCCGAAGCCTGACCCTCACCCGTCCCCTAATCCTAACCCGTACGCTGACACTAAGCCGCGCCCTCACACGTACGCTCCCCCTAAAGCGTTGTCGTACCCTCACCTGGACCCTAAACCGTCCCCGTCCCCTAACCCTAACCCTAGCCCGAACCCTAACCCTAACCCTTCCCCGAAGCCTGACCCTCACCCGTCCCCTAATCCTAACCCGTACGCTGACACTAACCCGCGCCCTCATACGTACGCTCCCCCTAAAGCGTTGTCGTACCCTCACCTGGACCCTAAACCGTCCCCGTCCCCTAACCCTAACCCTAGCCCGAACCCTAACCCTAACACTTCCCCGAAGCCTGACCCTCACCCGTCCCCTAATCCTAACCCGTACGCTGACACTAAGCCGCGCCCTCACACGTACGCTCCCCCAAAGCGTTGTCGTACCCTCACCTGGACCCTAAACCATCCCCGTCCCCTAACCCTAACCCTAGACCGAACCCTAACCCTAACCCTTCCCCGAAGCCTGACCCGCAACCGTCCCCTAATCCTAACCCATACGCTGACACTAACCCGCGCCCTCACACGTACGCTCCCCCTAAAGCGTTGTCGTACCCTCACCTGGACCCTAAACCGTCCCCGTCCCCTAACTCTAACACTTCCCCGAAGCCTGACCCTCACCCGTCCCCTAATCCTAACCCGTACGCTGACACTAACACGCGCCCTCACACGTACGCTCCCCCTAAAGCGTTGTCGTACCCTCACCTGGACCCTAAACCGTCCCCGTCCCCTAACCCTAACCCTCGACCGAACCCTAACCCTAACCCTTCCCCGAAGCCTGACCCTCACCCGTCCCCTAATCCTAACCCGTACGCTGACACTAACCCGCGCCCTCACACGTACGCTCCCCCTAAAGCGTTGTCGTACCCTCACCTGGACCCTAAACCGTCCCTGTCCCCTAACCCTAACCCTAGCCCGAACCCTAACCCTAACCCTTCCCCGAAGCCTGACCCTCACCCGTCCCCTAATCCTAACCCGTACGCTGACACTAAGCCGCGCCCTCACACGTACGCTCCCCCTAAAGCGTTGTCGTACCCTCACCTGGACCCTAAACCGTCCCCGTCCCCTAACCCTAACCCTAGCCCGAACCCTAACCCTAACCCTTCCCCGAAGCCTGACCCTCACCCGTCCCCTAATCCTAACCCGTACACTGACACTAACCCACGCCCTCACACGTACGCTCCCCCTAAAGCGTTGTCGTACCCTCACCTGGACCCTAAACCGTCCCCGTCCCCTAACCCTAACCCTAGCCCGAACCCTAACCCTAACCCTTCCCAGAAGCCTGACACTCACCCGTCCCCTAATCCTAACCCGTACGCTGACACTAAGCCGCGCCCTCACACGTACGCTCCCGCTAAAGCGTTGTCGTACTCTCACCTGGACCCTAAACCGTCCCCGTCCCCTAACCCTAACCCTAGCCCGAACCCTAACCCTAACCCTTCCCCGAAGCCTGACCCGCAACCGTCCCCTAATCCTAACCCATACGCTGACACTAACCCGCGCCCTCACACGTACGCTCCCCCTAAAGCGTTGTCGTACCCTCACCTGGACCCTAAACCGTCCCCGTCCCCTAACTCTAACCCTTCCCCGAAGACTGACCCTCACCCGTCCCCTAATCCTAACCCGTACGCTGACACTAACACGCGCCCTCACACGGACGCTCCCCCTAAAGCGTTGTCGTACCCTCACCTGGACCCTAAACCGTCCCCGTCCCCTAACCCTAACCCTAGCCCGAACCCTAACCCTAACCCTTCCCCGAAGCCTGACCCTCACCCGTCCCCTAATCCTAACCCGTACGCTGACACTAACCCTCGCCCTCACACGTACGCTCCCCCTAAAGCGTTGTCGTACCCTCACCTGGACCCTAAACCGTCCCCGTCCCCTAACCCTAACCCTAGCCCGAACCCTAACCCTAACCCTTCCCCGAACCCTGACCCTCACCCATCCCCGAAGCCTGACCCTCACCCGTCCCCTAATCCTAACCCGTACGCTGACACTAAGCCGCGCCCTCACACATACGCTCCCCCTAAAGCGTTGTCGTACCCTCACATGGACCCTAAACCGTCCTCGTCCCCTAACCCTAACCCTAGCCCGAACCCTAACCCTAACCCTTCCCCGAAGCCTGACCCTTACCCGTCCCCTAATCCTAACCCGTACGCTGACACTAAGCCGCGCCCTCACACGTACGCTCCCGCTAAAGCGTTGTCGTACTCTCACCTGGACCCTAAACCGTCCCCGTCCCCTAACCCTAACCCTAGCCCGAACCCTAACCCTAACCCTTCCCCGAAGCCTGACCCTCAACCATCCCCTAATCGTAACCCATACGCTGACACTAACCCGCGCCCTCACACGTACGCTCCCCCTAAAGCGTTGTCGTACCCTCACCTGGACCCTAAACCGTCCCCGTCCCCTAACTCTAACCCTTCCCCGAAGCCTGACCCTCACCCGTCCCCTAATCCTAACCCGTACGCTGACACTAACACGCGCCCTCACACGTACGCTCCCCCTAAAGCGTTGTCGTACCATCACTTGGACCCTAAACCGTCCCCATCCCCTAACCCTAACCCTAGCCCGAACCCTAACCCTAACCCTTCCCCGAAGCCTGACCCTCACCCGTCCCCTAATCCTAACCCGTACGCTGACGCTAAGCCGCGCCCTCACACGTACGCTACCCCTAAAGCGTTGTCGTACCCTCACCTGGACCCTAAACCGTCCCCGTCCCCTAACCCTAACCCTAGCCCGAACCCTAACCCTAACCCTTCCCCGAAGCCTGACCCTCACCCGTCCCCTAATCCTAACCCGTACGCTGACACTAACCCGCGCCCTCACACGTACGCTCCCCCTAAAACGTTGTCGTACCCTCACCTGGACCCTAAACCGTCCCCGTCCCCTAACCCTAACCCTAGCCCGAACCCTAACCCTAAACCTTCCCCGAAGCCTGACCCTCACCCGTCCCCTAATCCTAACCCGTACGCTGTCACTAAGCCGCGCCCTCACACGTACGCTCCCCCTAAAGCGTTGTCGTACCCTCACCTGGACCCTAAACCGTCCCCGTCCCCTAACCCTGACCCTAGCCCGAACCCTAACCCTAACACTTCCCCGAAGCCTGACCCTCACCCGTCCCCTAATCCTAACCCGTACGCTGACACTAAGCCGCGCCCTCACACGTACGCTCCCCCTAAAGCGTTGTCGTACCCTCACCTAGTCCCTAAACCGTCCCCGTACCCTAACCCTAACCCTAGCCCGAACCCTAACCCTAACCCTTCCCCGAAGCCTGACCCTCACCCGTCCCCTAATCCTAACCCGTACGCTGACACTAACCCGCGCCCTCACACGTACGCTCCCCCTAAAGCGTTGTCGTACCCTCACCTGGACCCTAAACCGTCCCCGTCCCCTAACCCTAACCCTAGCCCGAACCCTGACCCTCACCCATCCCCGAAGCCTGACCCTCACCCGTCCCCTAATCCTAACCCGTACGCTGACACTAAGCCGCGCCCTCACACATACGCTCCCCCTAAAGCGTTGTCGTACCCTCACCTGGACCCTAAACCGTCCCCGTCCCCTAACTCTAACCCTTCCCCGAAGCCTGACCCTCACCCGTCCCCTAATCCTAACCCGTACGCTGACACTAACACGCGCCCTCACACGTACGCTCCCCCTAAAGCGTTGTCGTACCCTCACTTGGACCCTAAACCGTCCCCATCCCCTAACCCTAACCCTAGCCCGAACCCTAACCCTAACCCTTCCCCGAAGCCTGACCCTCACCCGTCCCCTAATCCTAACCCGTACGCTGACGCTAAGCCGCGCCCTCACACGTACGCTACCCCTAAAGCGTTGTCGTACCCTCACCTGGACCCTAAACCGTCCCCGTCCCCTAACCCTAACCCTAGCCCGAACCCTAACCCTAACCCTTCCCCGAAGCCTGACCCTCACCCGTCCCCTAATCCTAACCCGTACGCTGACGCTAAGCCGCGCCCTCACACGTACGCTCCCCCTAAAGCGTTGTCGTACCCTCACCTGGACCCTAAACCGTCCCCGTCCCCTAACCCTAACCCTAGCCCGAACCCTAACCCTAAACCTTCGCCGAAGCCTGACCCTCACCCGTCCCCTAATCCTAACCCGTACGCTGACACTAACCCGCGCCCTCACACGTACGCTCCCCCTAAAACGTTGTCGTACCCTCACCTGGACCCTAAACCGTCCCCGTCCCCTAACCCTAACCCTTGCCCGAACCCTAACCCTAAACCTTCCCCGAAGCCTGACCCTCACCCGTCCCCTAATCCTAACCCGTACGCTGACACTAAGCCGCGCCCTCACACGTACGCTCCCCCTAAAGCGTTGTCGTACCCTCACCTGGACCCTAAACCGTCCCCGTCCCCTAACCCTAACCCTAGCCCGAACCCTAACCCTAACCCTTCCCCGAAGCCTGACCCTCACCCGTCCCCTAATCCTAACCCGTACGCTGACACTAAGCCGCGCCCTCACACGTACGCTCCCCCTAAAGCGTTGTCGTACCCTCACCTGGACCCTAAACCGTCCCCGTCCCCTAACCCTAACCCTAGCCCGAACCCTAACCCTAACCCTTCCCCGAAGCCTGACCCTCACCTGTCCCCTAATCCTAACCCGTACGCTGACACTAACCCGCGCCCTCACACGTACGGTCCCCCTAAAGCGTTGTCGTACCCTCACCTGGACCCTAAACCGTCCCCGTCCCCTAACTCTAACCCTTCCCCGAAGCCTGACCCTCACCCGTCCCCTAATCCTAACCCGTACGCTGACACTAACATGCGCCCTCACACGTACGCTCCCCCTAAAGCGTTGTCGTACCCTCACCTGGACCCTAAACCGTCCCCGTCCCCTAACCCTAACCCTAGCCCGAACCCTAACCCTAACCCTTCCCCGAAGCCTGACCCTCACCCGTCCCCTAATCCTAACCCGTACGCTGACACTAAGCCGCGCCCTCACACGTACCCTCCCCCTAAAGCGTTGTCGTACCCTCACCTGGACCCTAAACCGTCCCCGTCCCCTAACCCTAACCCTAGCCCGAACCCTAACCCTAACCCTTCCCAGAAGCCTGACACTCACCCGTCCCCTAATCCTAACCCGTACGCTGACACTAAGCCGCGCCCTCACACGTACGCTCCCGCTAAAGCGTTGTCGTACTCTCACCTGGACCCTAAACCGTCCCCGTCCCCTAACCCTAACCCTAGCCCGAACTCTAACCCTAACCCTTCCCCGAAGCCTGACCCGCAACCGTCCCCTAATCCTAACCCATACGCTGACACTAACCCGCGCCCTCACACGTACGCTCCCCCTAAAGCGTTGTCGTACCCTCACCTGGACCCTAAACCGTCCCCGTCCCCTAACTCTAACACTTCCCCGAAGCCTGACCCTCACCCGTCCCCTAATCCTAACCCGTACGCTGACACTAACACGCGCCCTCACACGTATGCTCCCCCTAAAGCGTTGTCGTACCCTCACCTGGACCCTAAACCGTCCCCGTCCCCTAACCCTAACCCTAGCCCGAACCCTAACCCTAACCCTTCCCCGAAGCCTGACCCTCACCCGTCCCCTAATCCTAACCCGTACGCTGACACTAACCCGCGCCCTCACACGTACGCTCCCCCTAAAGCGTTGTCGTACCCTCACCTGGACCCTAAACCGTCCCCATCCCCTAACCCTAACCCTAGCCCGAACCCTAACCCTTACCCTTCCCCGAAGCCTGACCCTCACCCGTCCCCTAATCCTAACCCGTACGCTGACACTAAGCTGCGCCCTCACACGTACGCTCCCCCTAAAGCGTTGTCGTACCCTCACCTGGACCCTAAACCGTCCCCGTCCCCTAACCCTAACCCTAGCCCGAACCCTAACCCTAACCCTTCCCCGAAGCCTGACCCTCACCCGTCCCCTAATCCTAACCCGTACGCTGACACTAAGCCGCGCCCTCACACGTACGCTCCCCCTAAAGCGTTGTCGTACCCTCACCTGGACCCTAAACCGTCCCCGTCCCCTAACCCTAACCCTAGCCCGAACCCTAACCCTAACCCTTCCCCGAAGCCTGACCCTCACCCGTCCCCTAATCCTAACCCGTACGCTGACACTAAGCCGCGCCCTCACACGTACGCTCCCCCTAAAGCGTTGTCGTACCCTCACCTGGACCCTAAACCGTCCCCGTCCCCTAACCCTAAACCTAGCCCGAACCCTCACCCTAACCCTTCCCCGAAGCCTGACCCTCTCCCGTCCCCTAATCCTAACCCGTACGCTGACACTAAGCCGCGCCCTCACACGTACGCTCCCCCTACAGCGTTGTCGTACCCTCACCTGGACCCTAAACCGTCCCCGTCCCCTAACCCTAACCCTAGCCCGAACCCTAAACCTAACCCTTCCCCGAAGCCTGTCCCTCACCCGTCCCCTAATCCTAACCTGTACGCTGACACTAACCCGCGCCCTCACACGTACGCTCCCCCTAAAGCCTTATCGTACCCTCACCTGGACCCTAAACCGTCCCCATCCCCTAACCCTAACCCTAGCCCGAACCCTAACCCTAACCTTTCCCCGAAGCCTGACCCTCACCCGTCCCCTAATCCTAACCCGTACGCTGACACTAACCCGCGCCCTCACACGTACGCTCCCCGTAATGCGTTGTCGTACCCTCACCTGGACCCTAAACCGTCCCCGTCCCCTAACCCTAACCCTAGCCCGAACCCTAACCGTAACACTTCCCCGAAGCCTGACCCTCAACCTTCCCCTAATCCTAACCCGTACGCTGACACTAACCCGCGCCCTCACACGTACGCTCCCCCTAAAGCGTTGTCGTACCCTCACCTGGACCCTAAACCGTCCCCGTCCCCTAACCCTAACCGTTCCCCGAAGCCTGACCCTCACCCGTCCCCTAATCCTAACCCGTACGCTGACACTAACCCGCGCCCTCACACGTACGCTCCCCCTAAAGCGTTGTCGTACCCTCACCTGGACCCTAAACCGTCCCCGTCCCCTAACCCTAACCCTAGCCCGAACCCTAACCCTAACCCTTCCCCGAAGCCTGACCCTCACCCGTCCCCTAATCCTAACCCGTACGCTGACACTAACCCGCGCCCTCACACGTACGCTCCCCCTAAAGCGTTGTCGTACCCTCACCTGGACCCTAAACCGTCCCCGTCCCCTAACCCTAACCCTAGCCCGAACCCTAACCCTAACACTTCCCCGAAGCCTGACCCTCACCCATCCCCTAATCCTAACCGGTACGCTGACACTAAGCCGCGCCCTCACACGTACGCTCCCGCTAAAGTGTTGTCGTAACCTCACCTGGACCCTAAACCGTCCCCGTCCCCTAACCCTAACCCTAGCCCGAACCCTAACCCTAACCCTTCCCCGAAGCCTGACCCTAAACCGTCCCCTAATCCTAACCCGTACGCTGACACTAAGCCGCGCCCTCACACGTACGCTCCCCCTAAAGCGTTGTCGTACCCTCACCTGGACCCTAAACCGTCCCCGTGCCCTAACCCTAACCCTAGCCTGAACCCTAACCCTAACCCTTCCCCGAAGCCTGACCCTCACCCGTCCCCTAATCCTAACCCGTACGCTGACACTAAGCCGCGCCCTCACACGTACGCTCCCCCTAAAGCGTTGTCGTACCCTCACCTGGACCCTAAACCGTCCCCGTCCCCTAACCCTAAACCTAGCCCGAACCCTCACCCTAACCCTTCCCCGAAGCCTGACCCTCTCCCGTCCCCTAATCCTAACCCGTACGCTGACACTAAGCCGCGCCCTCACACGTACGCTCCCCCTAAAGCGTTGTCGTACCCTCACCTGGACCCTAAACCGTCCCCGTCCCCTAACCCTAACCCTAGCCCGAACCCTAAACCTAACCCTTCCCCGAAGCCTGTCCCTCACCCGTCCCCTAATCCTAACCTGTACGCTGACACTAACCCGCGCCCTCACACGTACGCTCCCCCTAAAGCCTTATCGTACCCTCACCTGGACCCTAAACCGTCCCCGTCCCCTAACCCTAACCCTAGCCCGAACCCTAACCCTAACCCTTCCCCGAAGCCTGACCCTCACCCGTCCCCTAATCCTAACCCGTACGCTGACACTAACCCGCGCCCTCACACGTACGCTCCCCGTAATGCGTTGTCGTACCCTCACCTGGACCCTAAACCGTCCCCGTCCCCTAACCCTAACCCTAGCCCGAACCCTAACCCTAACCCTTCCCCGAAGCCTGACCCTCAACCTTCCCCTAATCCTAACCCGTACGCTGACACTAACCCGCGCCCTCACACGTACGCTCCCCCTAAAGCGTTGTCGTACCCTCACCTGGACCCTAAACCGTCCCCGTCCCCTAACCCTAACCCTTCCCCGAAGCCTGACCCTCACCCGTCCCCTAATCCTAACCCGTACGCTGACACTAACCCGCGCCCTCACACGTACGCTCCCCCTAAAGCGTTGTCGTACCCTCACCTGGACCCTAAACCGTCCCCGTCCCCTAACCCTAACCCTAGCCCGAACCCTAACCCTAACCCTTCCCCGAAGCCTGACCCTCACCCGTCCCCTAATCCTAACCCGTACGCTGACACTAACCCGCGCCCTCACACGTACGCTCCCCGTAATGCGTTGTCGTACCCTCACCTGGACCCTAAACCGTCCCCGTCCCCTAACCCTAACCCTAGCCCGAACCCTAACCCTAACCCTTCCCCGAAGCCTGACCCTCACCCGTCCCCTAATCCTAACCCGTACGCTGACACTGACCCGCGCCCTCACACGTACACTCCCCCTAAAGCGTTGTCGTACCCTCACCTGGACCCTAAACCGTCCCCGTCCCCTAACCCTAACCCTAGCCCGAACCCTAACCCTAACACTTCCCCGAAGCCTGACCCTCACCCATCCCCTAATCCTAACCGGTACGCTGACACTAAGCCGCGCCCTCACACGTACGCTCCCGCTAAAGCGTTGTCGTACCCTCACCTGGACCCTAAACCGTCCCCGTCCCCTAACCCTAACCCTAGCCCGAACCCTAACCCTAACCCTTCCCCGAAGCCTGACCCTAAACCGTCCCCTAATCCTAACCCGTACGCTGACACTAACCCGCGCCCTCACACGTACGCTCCCCCTAAAGCGTTGTCGTACCCTGACCTGGACCCTAAACCGTCCCCGTCCCCTAACCCTAACCCTAGCCCGAACCCTAACCCTAACCCTTCCCCGAAGCCTGACCCTCACCCGTCCCCTAATCCTAACCCGTACGCTGACACTAACCCGCGCCCTCACACGTACGCTCCCCCTAAAGCGTTGTCGTACCCTCACCTGGACCCTAAACCGTCCCCGTCCCCTAACCCTAACCCTAGCCCGAACCCTAACCCTAACACTTCCCCGAAGCCTGACCCTCACCCGTCCCCTAATCCTAACCCGTACGCTGACACTAACCCGCGCCCTCACACGTACGCTCCCCCTAAAGCGTTGTCGTACCCTCACCTGGACCCTAAACCGTCCCCGTCCCCTAACCCTAACCCTAGCCCGAACCCTAACCCTAACCCTTCCCCGAAGCCTGACCCTCACCCGTCCCCTAATCCTAACCCGTACGCTGACACTAAGCCACGCCCTCACAGGTACGCTCCCGCTAAAGCGTTGTCGTACCCTCACCTGGACCCTAAACCGTCCCCGTCCCCTAACCCTAACCCTAGCCCGAACCCTAACCCTAACCCTTCCCCGAAGCCTGACCCTCAACCGTCCCCTAATCCTAACCCGTACGCTGACACTAACCCACGCCCTCACACGTACGCTCCCCCTAAAGCGTTGTCGTACCCTCACCTGGACCCTAAACCGTCCCCGTCCCCTAACCCTAACCCTAGCCCGAACCCTAAACCTAACACTTCCCCGAAGCCTGACCCTCACCCGTCCCCTAATCCTAACCCGTACGCTGACACTAAGCCACGCCCTCACACGTACGCTCCCCCTAAAGCGTTGTCGTACTCTCACCTGGACCCTAAACCGTCCCCGTCCCCTAACCCTAACCCTAGCCCGAACCCTAACCCTAACCCTTCCCCGAAGCCTGACCCTCACCCGTTCCCTAATCCTAACCCGTACGCTGACACTAACACTCGCCCTCACACGTACGCTCCCCCTAAAGCGTTGTCGTACCCTCACCTGGACCCTAAACCGTCCCCGTCCCCTAACCCTAACCCTAGCCCGAACCCTAACCCTAACCCTTCCCCGAAGCCTGACCCTCACCCGTCCCCTAATCCTAACCCGTACGCTGACACTAACCCGCGCCCTCACACGTACGCTCCCCCTAAAGCGTTGTCGTACCCTCACCTGGACCCTAAACCGTCCCCGTCCCCTAACCCTAACCCTAGCCCGAACCCTAACCCTAACCCTTCCCAGAAGCCTGACCCTCACCCGTCCCCTAATCCTAACCCGTACGCTGACACTAAGCCGCGCCCTCACACGTACGCTCCCCCTAAAGCGTTGTCGTACCCTCACCTGGACCCTAAACCGTCCCCGTCCCCTAACCCTAACCCTAGCCCGAACCCTAACCCTAACCCTTCCCCGAAGCCTGACCCTCACCCTTCCCCTAATCCTAACCCGTACGCTGACACTAACCCGCGCCCTCACACGTACGCTCCCCCTAAAGCGTTGTCGTACCCTCACCTGGACCCTAAACCGTCCCCGTCCCCTAACCCTAACCCTAGCCCGAACCCTAACCCTAGCACTTCCCCGAAGCCTGACCCTCACCCGTCCCCTAATCCTAACCCGTACGCTGACACTAACACGCGCCCTCACACGTGCGCTCCCCCTAAAGCGTTGTCGTACCCTCACCTGGACCCTAAACCGTCCCCGTCCCCTAATCCTAACCCTAGCCCGAACCCTAACCCTAACCCTTCCCCGAAGCCTGACCCTCACCCGTCCCCTAATCCTAACCCGTACGATGACACTAAGCCGCGCCCTCACACGTACGCTCCCGCTAAAGCGTTGTCGTACCCTCACCTGGACCCTAAACCGTCCCCGTCCCCTAACCCTAACCCTAGCCCGAACCCTAAACCTAACCCTTCCCCGAAGCCTGACCCTCAACCGTCCCCTAATCCTAACCCGTACGCTGACACTAACCCACGCCCTCACACGTACGCTCCCCCTAAAGCGTTGTCGTACCCTCACCTGGACCCTAAACCGTCCCCGTCCCCTAACCCTAACCCTAGCCCGAACCCTAACCCTAACCCTTCCCTGAAGCCTGACCCTCACCCGTCCCCTAATCCTAACCCGTACGCTGACACTAAGCCGCGCCCTCACACGTACGCTCCCCCTAAAGCGTTGTCGTACTCTCACCTGGACCCTAAACCGTCCCCGTCCCCTAACCCTAACCCTAGCCCGAACCCTAACCCTAACCCTTCCCCGAAGCCTGACCCTCACCCGTTCCCTAATCCTAACCCGTACGCTGACACTAACCCTCGCCCTCACACGTACGCTCCCGCTAAAGCGTTGTCGTACCCTCACCTGGACCCTAAACCGTCCCCGTCCCCTAACCCTAACCCTAGCCCGAACCCTAACCCTAACCCTTCCCCGAAGCCTGACCCTCACCCGTCCCCTAATCCTAACCCGTACGCTGACACTAACCCGCGCCCTCACACGTACGCTCCCCCTAAAGCGTTGTCGTACCCTTACCTGGACCCTAAACCGTCCCCGTCCCCTAACCCTAACCCTAGCCCGAACCCTAACCCTAACCCTTCCCAGAAGCCTGACCCTCACCCGTCCCCTAATCCTAACCCGTACGCTGACACTAAGCCGCGCCCTCACACGTACGCTCCCCCTAAAGCGTTGTCGTACCCTCACCTGGACCCTAAACCGTCCCCGTCCCCTAACCCTAACCCTAGCCCGAACCCTAACCCTAACCCTTCCCCGAAGCCTGACCCTCACCCGTCCCCTAATCCTAACCCGTACGCTGACACTAACCCGCGCCCTCACACGTACGCTCCCCCTAAAGCGTTGTCGTACCCTCACCTGGACCCTAAACCGTCCCCGTCCCCTAACCCTAACCCTAGCCCGAACCCTAACCCTAACCCTTCCCAGAAGCCTGACACTCACCCGTCCCCTAATCCTAACCCGTACGCTGACACTAAGCCGCGCCCTCACACGTACGCTCCCGCTAAAGCGTTTTCGTACTCTCACCTGGACCCTAAACCGTCCCCGTCCCCTAACCCTAACCCTAGCCCGAACCCTAACCCTAACCCTTCCCCGAAGCCTGACCCGCAACCGTCCCCTAATCCTAACCCATACGCTGACACTAACCCGCGCCCTCACACGTACGCTCCCCCTAAAGCGTTGTCGTACCCTCACCTGGACCCTAAACCGTCCCCGTCCCCTAACTCTAACCCTTCCCCGAAGCCTGACCCTCACCCGTCCCCTAATCCTAACCCGTACGCTGACACTAACACGCGCCCTCACACGTACGCTCCCCCTAAAGCGTTGTCGTACCCTCACCTGGACCCTAAACCGTCCCCGTCCCCTAACCCTAACCCTAGCCCGAACCCTAACCCTAACCCTTCCCCGAAGCCTGACCCTCACCCGTCCCCTAATCCTAACCCGTACGCTGACACTAACCCGCGCCCTCACACGTACGCTCCCCCTAAAGCGTTGTTGTACCCTCACCTGGACCCTAAACCGTCCCCGTCCCCTAACCCTAACCCTAGCCCGAACCCTAACCCTAACCCTTCCCCGAAGCCTGACCCTCACCCGTCCCCTAATCCTAACCCGTACGCTGACACTAACCCGCGCCCTCACACGTACGCTCCCCCTAAAGCGTTGTCGTACCCTCACCTGGACCCTAAACCGTCCCCGTCCCCTAACCCTAACCCTAGCTCGAACCCTAACCCTAACCCTTCCCCGAAGCCTGACCCTCACCCGTCCCCTAATCCTAACCCGTACGCTGACACTAACCCTCACCCTCACACGTACGCTCCCCCTAAAGCGTTGTCGTACCCTCACCTGGACCCTAAACCGTCCCCGTCCCCTAACCCTAACCCTAGCCCGAACCCTAACCCTAACACTTCCCCGAAGCCTGACCCTCACCCGTCCCCTAATCCTAACCCGTACGCTGACACTAAGCCGCGCCCTCACACGTACGCTCCCCCTAAAGCGTTGTCGTACCCTCACCTGGACCCTAAATCGTCCCCGTCCCCTAACCCTAACCCTAGCCCGAACCCTAACCCTAACCCTTCCCCGAAGCCTGACCCCCACCCGTCCCCTAATCCTAACCCGTACGCTGACACCAACACGCGCCCTCACACGTACGCTCCCCCTAAAGCGTTGTCGTACCCTCACCTGGACCCTAAACCGTCCCCGTCCCCTAACCCTAACCCTAGCCCGAACCCTAACCCTAACCCTTCCCCGAAGCCTGACCCTCACCCGTCCCCTAATCCTAACCCGTACGCTGACACTAAGCCGCGCCCTCACACGTACGCTCCCCCTAAAGCGTTGTCGTACCCTCACCTTGACCCTAAACCGTCCCCGTCCCCTAACCCTAACCCTAGCCCGAACGCTAACACTAACCCTTCCCCGAAGCCTGACCCTCACCCGTCCCCTAATCCTAACCCGTACGCTGACATTAAGCCGCGCCCTCACACGTACGCTCCCCCTAAAGCGTTGTCGTACCCTCACCTGGACCCTAAACCGTCCCCGTCCCCTAACCCTAACCCTAGCCCGAACCCTAACCCTAACCCTTCCCCGAAGCCTGACCCTCACCCGTCCCCTAATCCTAACCCGTACGCTGACACTAAGCCGCGCCCTCACACGTACGCTCCCCCTAAAGCGTTGTCGTACCCTCACCTGGACCCTAAACCGTCCCCGTCCCCTAACCCTAACCCTAGCCCGAACCCTAACCCTAACCCTTCCCCGAAGCCTGACCCTCTCCCGTCCCCTAATCCTAACCCGTACGCTGACACTAAGCCGCGCCCTCACACGTACGTTCTCCCTACAGCGTTGTCGTACCCTCACCTGGACCCTAAACCGTCCCCGTCCCCTAACCCTAACCCTAGCCCGAACCCTAACCCTAACCCTTCCCCGAAGCCTGACCCTCACCCGTCCCCTAATCCTAACCTGTACGCTGACACTAACCCGCGCCCTCACACGTACGCTCCCCCTAAAGCGTTATCGTACCCTCACTTGGACCCTAAACCGTCCCCGTCCCCTAACCCTAACCCTAGCCCGAACCCTAACCCTAACCCTTCCCCGAAGCCTGACCCTCGCCCGTCCCCTAATCCTAACCTGTACGCTGACACTAAGCCGCGCCCTCACACGTACGCTCCCGCTAAAGCGTTGTCGTACCCTCACCTGGACCCTAAACCGTCCCCGTCCCCTAACCCTAACCCTAGCCCGAACCCTAACCCTAACCCTTCCCCGAAGCCTGACCCTCAACCTTCCCCTAATCCTAACCCGTACGCTGACACTAACCCGCGCCCTCACACGTACGCTCTCCCTAAAGCGTTGTCGTACCCTCACCTGGACCCTAAACCGTCCCCGTCCCCTAACCCTAACCCTTCCCCGAAGCCTGACCCTCACCCGTCCCCTAATCCTAACCCGTACGCTGACAGTAACCCGCGCCCTCACACGTACGCTCCCCCTAAAGCGTTGTCGTACCCTCACCTGGACCCTAAACCGTCCCCGTCCCCTAACCCTAACCCTAGCCCGAACCCTAACCCTAACCCTTCCTCGAAGCCTGACCCTCACCCGTCCCCTAATCCTAACCTGTACGCTGACACTAACCCGCGCCCTCACACGTACGCTCCCCCTAAAGCGTTGTCGTACCCTCACCTGGACCCTAAACCGTCCCCGTCCCCTAACCCTAACCCTAGCCCGAACCCTAACCCTAACACTTCCCCGAAGCCTGACCCTCACCCGTCCCCTAATCCTAACCCGTACGCTGACACTAACCCGCGCCCTCACACGTACGCTCCCCCTAAAGCGTTGTCGTACCCTCACCTGGACCCTAAACCGTCCCCGTCCCCTAACCCTAACCCTAGCCCGAACCCTAACCCTAACCCTTCCCCGAAGCCTGACCCTCACCCGTCCCCTAATCCTAACCCGTACGGTGACACTAAGCCGCGCCCTCACACGTACGCTCCCGCTAAAGCGTTGTCGTACCCTCACCTGGACCCTAAACCGTCCCCGTCCCCTAACCATAACCCTAGCCCGAACCCTAACCCTAACACTTCCCCGAAGCCTGACCCTCAACCGTCCCCTAATCCTAACCCGTACGCTGACACTAACCCGCGCCCTCACACGTACGCTCCCCCTAAAGCGTTGTCGTACCCTCACCTGGACCCTAAACCGTCCCCGTCCCCTAACCCTAACCCTTCCCCGAAGCCTGACCCTCACCCGTCCCCAATCCTAACCCGTACGCTGACAGTAACCCGCGCCCTCACACGTACGCTCCCCCTAAAGCGTTGTCGTACCCTCACCTGGACCCTAAACTGTCCCCGTCCCCTAACACTAACCCTAGCCCGAACCCTAACCCTAACCCTTCCCCGAAGCCTGACCCTCACCCGTCCCCTAATCCTAACCCGTACGCTGACACTAAGCCGCGCCCTCACACGTACGCTCCCCCTAAAGCGTTGTTGTACCCTCACCTGGACCCTAAACCGTCCCCGTCCCCTAACCCTAACCCTAGCCCGAACCCTAACCCTAACCCTTCCCCGAAGCCTGACCCTCACCCGTCCCCTAATCCTAACCCGTACGCTGACACTAAGCCGCGCCCTCACATGTACGCTCCCCCTAAAGCGTTGTCGTACCCTCACCTGGACCCTAAACCGTCCCCGTCCCCTAACCCTAACCCTAGCCCGAACCCTAACCCTAACACTTCCCCGAAGCCTGACCCTCACCCGTCCCCTAATCCTAACCCGTACGATGACACTAAGCCGCGCCCTCACACGTACGCTCCCGCTAAAGCGTTGTCGTACCCTCACCTGGACCCTAAACCGTCCCCGTCCCCTAACCCTAACCCTAGCCCGAACCCTAACCCTAACCCTTCCCCGAAGCCTGACCCTCACCCGTCCCCTAATCCTAACCCGTACGCTGACACTAACCCGCGCCCTCACACGTACGCTCCCCCTTAAGCGTTGTCGTACCCTCACCTGGACCCTAAACCGTCCCCGTCCCCTAACCCTAACCTTTCCCCGAACCCTAACCCTAACCCGTCCCCAATCCTAACCCGTACGCTGACAGTAACCCGCGCCCTCACACGTACGCTCCCCCTAAAGCGTTGTCGTACCCTCACCTGGACCCTAAACCGTCCCCGTCCCCTAACACTAACCCTAGCCCGAACCCTAACCCTAACCCTTCCCCGAAGCCTGACCCTCACCCGTCCCCTAATCCTAACCCGTACGCTGACACTAAGCCGCGCCCTCACACGTACGCTCCCCCTAAAGCGTTGTCGTACCCTCACCTGGACCCTAAACCGTCCCCGTCCCCTAACCCTAACCCTAGCCCGAACCCTAACCCTAACCCTTCCCCGAAGCCTGACCCTCACCCGTCCCCTAATCCTAACCCGTACGCTGACACTAAGCCGCGCCCTCACATGTACGCTCCCCCTAAAGCGTTGTCGTACCCTCACCTGGACCCTAAACCGTCCCCGTCCCCTAACCCTAACCCTAGCCCAAACCCTAACCCTAACACTTCCCCGAAGCCTGACCCTCACCCGTCCCCTAATCCTAACCCGTACGATGACACTAAGCCGCGCCCTCACACGTACGCTCCCGCTAAAGCGTTGTCGTACCCTCACCTGGACCCTAAACCGTCCCCGTCCCCTAACCCTAACCCTAGCCCGAACCCTAACCCTAACCCTTCCCCGAAGCCTGACCCTCACCCGTCCCCTAATCCTAACCCGTACGCTGACACTAAGCCGCGCCCTCACACGTACGCTCCCCCTAAAGCGTTGTCGTACTCTCACCTGGACCCTAAACCGTCCCCGTCCCCTAACCCTAACCCTAGCCCGAACCCTAACCCTAACCCTTCCCCGAAGCCTGACCCTCACCCGTTCCCTAATCCTAACCCGTACGCTGACACTAACCCTCGCCCTCACACGTACGCTCCCCCTAAAGCGTTGTCGTACCCTCACCTGGACCCTAAACCGTCCCCGTCCCCTAACCCTAACCCTAGCCCGAACCCTAACCCTAACCCTTCCCCGAAGCCTGACCCTCACCCGTCCCCTAATCCTAACCCGTACGCTGACACTAACCCGCGCCCTCACACGTACGCTCCCCCTAAAGCGTTGTCGTACCCTCACCTGGACCCTAAACCGTCCCCGTCCCCTAACCCTAACCCTAGCCCGAACCCTAACCCTAACCCTTCCCAGAAGCCTGACCCTCACCCGTCCCCTAATCCTAACACGTACGCTGACACTAAGCCGCGCCCTCACACGTACGCTCCCCCTAAAGCGTTGTCGTACCCTCACCTGGACCCTAAACCGTCCCCGTCCCCTAACCCTAACCCTAGCCCGAACCCTAACCCTAACCCTTCCCCGAAGCCTGACCCTCACCCGTTCCCTAATCCTAACCCGTACGCTGACACTAACCCTCGCCCTCACACGTACGCTCCCGCTAAAGCGTTGTCGTACCCTCACCTGGACCCTAAACCGTCCCCGTCCCCTAACCCTAACCCTAGCCCGAACCCTAACCCTAACACTTCCCCGAAGCCTGACCCTCACCCGTCCCCTAATCCTAACCCGTACGCTGACACTAACCCGCGCCCTCACACGTACGCTCCCCCTAAAGCGTTGTCGTACCCTCACCTGGACCCTAAACCGTCCCCGTCCCCTAACCCTAACCCTAGCCCGAACCCTAACCCTAACCCTTCCCCGAAGCCTGACCCTCACCCGTCCCCTAATCCTAACCCGTACGCTGACACTAACCCGCGCCCTCACACGTACGCTCCCCGTAATGCGTTGTCGTACCCTCACCTGGACCCTAAACCGTCCCCGTCCCCTAACCCTAACCCTAGCCCGAACCCTAACCCTAACCCTTCCCCGAAGCCTGACCCTCACCCGTCCCCTAATCCTAACCCGTACGCTGACACTGACCCGCGCCCTCACACGTACACTCCCCCTAAAGCGTTGTCGTACCCTCACCTGGACCCTAAACCGTCCCCGTCCCCTAACCCTAACCCTAGCCCGAACCCTAACCCTAACACTTCCCCGAAGCCTGACCCTCACCCATCCCCTAATCCTAACCGGTACGCTGACACTAAGCCGCGCCCTCACACGTACGCTCCCGCTAAAGCGTTGTCGTACCCTCACCTGGACCCTAAACCGTCCCCGTCCCCTAACCCTAACCCTAGCCCGAACCCTAACCCTAACCCTTCCCCGAAGCCTGACCCTAAACCGTCCCCTAATCCTAACCCGTACGCTGACACTAACCCGCGCCCTCACACGTACGCTCCCCCTAAAGCGTTGTCGTACCCTCACCTGGACCCTAAACCGTCCCCGTCCCCTAACCCTAACCCTAGCCCGAACCCTAACCCTAACCCTTCCCAGAAGCCTGACACTCACCCGTCCCCTAATCCTAACCCGTACGCTGACACTAAGCCGCGCCCTCACACGTACGCTCCCGCTAAAGCGTTGTCGTACTCTCACCTGGACCCTAAACCGTCCCCGTCCCCTAACCCTAACCCTAGCCCGAACCCTAACCCTAACCCTTCCCCGAAGCCTGACCCGCAACCGTCCCCTAATCCTAACCCATACGCTGACACTAACCCGCGCCCTCACACGTACGCTCCCCCTAAAGCGTTGTCGTACCCTCACCTGGACCCTAAACCGTCCCCGTCCCCTAACTCTAACCCTTCCCCGAAGCCTGACCCTCACCCGTCCCCTAATCCTAACCCGTACGCTGACACTAACACGCGCCCTCACACGTACGCTCCCCCTAAAGCGTTGTCGTACCCTCACCTGGACCCTAAACCGTCCCCGTCCCCTAACCCTAACCCTAGCCCGAACCCTAACCCTAACCCTTCCCCGAAGCCTGACCCTCACCCGTCCCCTAATCCTAACCCGTACGCTGACACTAACCCGCGCCCTCACACGTACGCTCCCCCTAAAGCGTTGTTGTACCCTCACCTGGACCCTAAACCGTCCCCGTCCCCTAACCCTAACCCTAGCCCGAACCCTAACCCTAACCCTTCCCCGAAGCCTGACCCTCACCCGTCCCCTAATCCTAACCCGTACGCTGACACTAACCCGCGCCCTCACACGTACGCTCCCCCTAAAGCGTTGTCGTACCCTCACCTGGACCCTAAACCGTCCCCGTCCCCTAACCCTAACCCTAGCCCGAACCCTAACCCTAACCCTTCCCCGAAGCCTGACCCTCACCCGTCCCCTAATCCTAACCCGTACGCTGACACTAACCCTCGCCCTCACACGTACGCTCCCCCTAAAGCGTTGTCGTACCCTCACCTGGACCCTAAACCGTCCCCGTCCCCTAACCCTAACCCTAGCCCGAACCCTAACCCTAACCCTTCCCCGAAGCCTGACCCTCACCCGTCCCCTAATCCTAACCCGTACGCTGACACTAAGCCGCGCCCTCACACGTACGCTCCCCCTAAAGCGTTGTCGTACCCTCACCTGGACCCTAAATCGTCCCCGTCCCCTAACCCTAACCCTAGCCCGAACCCTAACCCTAACCCTTCCCCGAAGCCTGACCCCCACCCGTCCCCTAATCCTAACCCGTACGCTGACACCAACACGCGCCCTCACACGTACGCTCCCCCTAAAGCGTTGTCGTACCCTCACCTGGACCCTAAACCGTCCCCGTCCCCTAACCCTAACCCTAGCCCGAACCCTAACCCTAACCCTTCCCCGAAGCCTGACCCTCACCCGTCCCCTAATCCTAACCCGTACGCTGACACTAAGCCGCGCCCTCACACGTACGCTCCCCCTAAAGCGTTGTCGTACCCTCACCTGGACCCTAAACCGTCCCCGTCCCCTAACCCTAACCCTAGCCCGAACGCTAACCCTAACCCTTCCCCGAAGCCTGACCCTCACCCGTCCCCTAATCCTAACCCGTACGCTGACACTAAGCCGCGCCCTCACACGTACGCTCCCCCTAAAGCGTTGTCGTACCCTCACCTGGACCCTAAACCGTCCCCGTCCCCTAACCCTAACCCTAGCCCGAACCCTAACCCTAACCCTGCCCCGAAGCCTGACCCTCACCCGTCCCCTAATCCTAACCCGTACGCTGACACTAAGCCGCGCCCTCACACGTACGCTCCCCCTAAAGCGTTGTCGTACCCTCACCTGGACCCTAAACCGTCCCCGTCCCCTAACCCTAACCCTAGCCCGAACCCTCACCCTAACCCTTCCCCGAAGCCTGACCCTCTCCCGTCCCCTAATCCTAACCCGTACGCTGACACTAAGCCGCGCCCTCACACGTACGTTCTCCCTACAGCGTTGTCGTACCCTCACCTGGACCCTAAACCGTCCCCGTCCCCTAACCCTAACCCTAGCCCGAACCCTAACCCTAACCCTTCCCCGAAGCCTGACCCTCACCCGTCCCCTAATCCTAACCTGTACGCTGACACTAACCCGCGCCCTCACACGTACGCTCCCCCTAAAGCGTTATCGTACCCTCACTTGGACCCTAAACCGTCCCCGTCCCCTAACCCTAACCCTAGCCCGAACCCTAACCCTAACCCTTCCCCGAAGCCTGACCCTCGCCCGTCCCGTAATCCTAACCCGTACGCTGACACTAAGCCGCGCCCTCACACGTACGCTCCCGCTAAAGCGTTGTCGTACCCTCACCTGGACCCTAAACCGTCCCCGTCCCCTAACCCTAACCCTAGCCCGAACCCTAACCCTAACCCTTCCCCGAAGCCTGACCCTCAACCTTCCCCTAATCCTAACCCGTACGCTGACACTAACCCGCGCCCTCACACGTACGCTCTCCCTAAAGCGTTGTCGTACCCTCACCTGGACCCTAAACCGTCCCCGTCCCCTAACCCTAACCCTTCCCCGAAGCCTGACCCTCACCCGTCCCCTAATCCTAACCCGTACGCTGACAGTAACCCGCGCCCTCACACGTACGCTCCCCCTAAAGCGTTGTCGTACCCTCACCTGGACCCTAAACCGTCCCCGTCCCCTAACCCTAACCCTAGCCCGAACCCTAACCCTAACCCTTCCTCGAAGCCTGACCCTCACCCGTCCCCTAATCCTAACCTGTACGCTGACACTAACCCGCGCCCTCACACGTACGCTCCCCCTAAAGCGTTGTCGTACCCTCACCTGGACCCTAAACCGTCCCCGTCCCCTAACCCTAACCCTAGCCCGAACCCTAACCCTAACACTTCCCCGAAGCCTGACCCTCACCCGTCCCCTAATCCTAACCCGTACGCTGACACTAACCCGCGCCCTCACACGTACGCTCCCCCTAAAGCGTTGTCGTACCCTCACCTGGACCCTAAACCGTCCCCGTCCCCTAACCCTAACCCTAGCCCGAACCCTAACCCTAACCCTTCCCCGAAGCCTGACCCTCACCCGTCCCCTAATCCTAACCCGTACGCTGACACTAAGCCGCGCCCTCACACGTACGCTCCCGCTAAAGCATTGTCGTACCCTCACCTGGACCCTAAACCGTCCCCGTCCCCTAACCATAACCCTAGCCCGAACCCTAACCCTAACACTTCCCCGAAGCCTGACCCTCAACCGTCCCCTAATCCTAACCCGTACGCTGACACTAACCCGCGCCCTCACACGTACGCTCCCCCTTAAGCGTTGTCGTACCCTCACCTGGACCCTAAACCGTCCCCGTCCCCTAACCCTAACCTTTCCCCGAAGCCTGACCCTCACCCGTCCCCAATCCTAACCCGTACGCTGACAGTAACCCGCGCCCTCACACGTACGCTCCCCCTAAAGCGTTGTCGTACCCTCACCTGGACCCTAAACCGTCCCCGTCCCCTAACACTAACCCTAGCCCGAACCCTAACCCTAACCCTTCCCCGAAGCCTGACCCTCACCCGTCCCCTAATCCTAACCCGTACGCTGACACTAAGCCGCGCCCTCACACGTACGCTCCCCCTAAAGCGTTGTCGTACCCTCACCTGGACCCTAAACCGTCCCCGTCCCCTAACCCTAACCCTAGCCCGAACCCTAACCCTAACCCTTCCCCGAAGCCTGACCCTCACCCGTCCCCTAATCCTAACCCGTACGCTGACACTAAGCCGCGCCCTCACATGTACGCTCCCCCTAAAGCGTTGTCGTACCCTCACCTGGACCCTAAACCGTCCCCGTCCCCTAACCCTAACCCTAGCCCAAACCCTAACCCTAACACTTCCCCGAAGCCTGACCCTCACCCGTCCCCTAATCCTAACCCGTACGATGACACTAAGCCGCGCCCTCACACGTACGCTCCCGCTAAAGCGTTGTCGTACCCTCACCTGGACCCTAAACCGTCCCCGTCCCCTAACCCTAACCCTAGCCCGAACCCTAACCCTAACCCTTCCCCGAAGCCTGACCCTCACCCGTCCCCTAATCCTAACCCGTACGCTGACACTAAGCCGCGCCCTCACACGTACGCTCCCCCTAAAGCGTTGTCGTACTCTCACCTGGACCCTAAACCGTCCCCGTCCCCTAACCCTAACCCTAGCCCGAACCCTAACCCTAACCCTTCCCCGAAGCCTGACCCTCACCCGTTCCCTAATCCTAACCCGTACGCTGACACTAACCCTCGCCCTCACACGTACGCTCCCCCTAAAGCGTTGTCGTACCCTCACCTGGACCCTAAACCGTCCCCGTCCCCTAACCCTAACCCTAGCCCGAACCCTAACCCTAACCCTTCCCCGAAGCCTGACCCTCACCCGTCCCCTAATCCTAACCCGTACGCTGACACTAACCCGCGCCCTCACACGTACGCTCCCCCTAAAGCGTTGTCGTACCCTCACCTGGACCCTAAACCGTCCCCGTCCCCTAACCCTAACCCTAGCCCGAACCCTAACCCTAACCCTTCCCAGAAGCCTGACCCTCACCCGTCCCCTAATCCTAACACGTACGCTGACACTAAGCCGCGCCCTCACACGTACGCTCCCCCTAAAGCGTTGTCGTACCCTCACCTGGACCCTAAACCGTCCCCGTCCCCTAACCCTAACCCGAACCCTAACCCTAACCCTTCCCCGAAGCCTGACCCTCACCCGTCCCCTAATCCTAACCCGTACGCTGACACTAACCCGCGCCCTCACACGTACGCTCCCCCTAAAGCGTTGTCGTACCCTCACCTGGACCCTAAACCGTCCCCGTCCCCTAACCCTAACCCTAGCCCGAACCCTAACCGTAACCCTTCCCAGAAGCCTGACACTCACCCGTCCCCTAATCCTAACCCGTACGCTGACACTAAGCCGCGCCCTCACACGTACGCTCCCGCTAAAGCGTTGTCGTACTCTCACCTGGACCCTAAACCGTCCCCGTCCCCTAACCCTAACCCTAGCCCGAACCCTAACCCTAACTCTTCCCCGAAGCCTGACCCGCAACCGTCCCCTAATCCTAACCCATACGCTGACACTAACCCGCGCCCTCACACGTACGCTCCCCCTAAAGCGTTGTCGTACCCTCACCTGGACCCTAAACCGTCCCCGTCCCCTAACTCTAACCCTTCCCCGAAGCCTGACCCTCACCCGTCCCCTAATCCTAACCCGTACGCTGACACTAACACGCGCCCTCACACGTACGCTCCCCCTAAAGCGTTGTCGTACCCTCACCTGGACCCTAAACCGTCCCCGTCCCCTAACCCTAACCCTAGCCCGAACCCTAACCCTAACCCTTCCCCGAAGCCTGACCCTCACCCGTCCCCTAATCCTAACCCGTACGCTGACACTAACCCGCGCCCTCACACGTACGCTCCCCCTAAAGCGTTGTTGTATCCTCACCTGGACCCTAAACCGTCCCCGTCCCCTAACCCTAACCCTAGCCCGAACCCTAACCCTAACCCTTCCCCGAAGCCTGACCCTCACCCGTCCCCTAATCCTAACCCTTACGCTGACACTAAGCCGCGCCCTCACACGTACGCTCCCCCTAAAGCGTTGTCGTACCCTCACCTGGACCCTAAACCGTCCCCGTCCCCTAACCCTAACCCTAGCCCGAACCCTAACCCTAACCCTTCCCCGAAGCCTGACCCTCACCCGTCCCCTAATCCTAACCCGTACGCTGACACTAACCCTCGCCCTCACACGTACGCTCCCCCTAAAGCGTTGTCGTACCCTCACCTGGACCCTAAACCGTCCCCGTCCCCTAACCCTAACCCTAGCCCGAACCTTAACCCTAACCCTTCCCCGAAGCCTGACCCTCACCCGTCCCCTAATCCTAACCCGTACGCTGACACTAAGCCGCGCCCTCACACGTACGCTCCCCCTAAAGCGTTGTCGTACCCTCACCTGGACCCTAAATCGTCCCCGTCCCCTAACCCTAACCCTAGCCCGAACCCTAACCCTAACCCTTCCCCGAAGCCTGACCCCCACCCGTCCCCTAATCCTAACCCGTACGCTGACACCAACACGCGCCCTCACACGTACGCTACCCCTAAAGCGTTGTCGTACCCTCACCTGGACCCTAAACCGTCCCCGTCCCCTAACCCTAACCCTAGCCCGAACCCTAACCCTAACCCTTCCCCGAAGCCTGACCCTCACCCGTCCCCTAATCCTAACCCGTACGCTGACACTAAGCCGCGCCCTCACACGTACGCTCCCCCTAAAGCGTTGTCGTACCCTCACCTGGACCCTAAACCGTCCCCGTCCCCTAACCCTAACCCTAGCCCGAACGCTAACCCTAACCCTTCCCCGAAGCCTGACCCTCACCCGTCCCCTAATCCTAACCCGTACGCTGACACTAAGCCGCGCCCTCACACGTACGCTCCCCCTAAAGCGTTGTCGTACCCTCACCTGGACCCTAAACCGTCCCCGTCCCCTAACCCTAACCCTAGCCCGAACCCTAACCCTAACCCTTCCCCGAAGCCTGACCCTCACCCGTCCCCTAATCCTAACCCGTACGCTGACACTAAGCCGCGCCCTCACACGTACGCTCCCCCTAAAGCGTTGTCGTACCCTCACCTGGACCCTAAACCGTCCCCGTCCCCTAAGCCTAACCCTAGCCCGAACCCTCACCCTAACCCTTCCCCGAAGCCTGACCCTCTCCCGTCCCCTAATCCTAACCCGTACGCTGACACTAAGCCGCGCCCTCACACGTACGTTCTCCCTACAGCGTTGTCGTACCCTCACCTGGACCCTAAACCGTCCCCGTCCCCTAACCCTAACCCTAGCCCGAACCCTAACCCTAACCCTTCCCCGAAGCCTGACCCTCACCCGTCCCCTAATCCTAACCTGTACGCTGACACTAACCCGCGCCCTCACACGTACGCTCCCCCTAAAGCGTTATCGTACCCTCACTTGGACCCTAAACCGTCCCCGTCCCCTAACCCTAACCCTAGCCCGAACCCTAACCCTAACCCTTCCCCGAAGCCTGACCCTCGCCCGTCCCCTAATCCTAACCCGTACACTGACACTAAGCCGCGCCCTCACACGTACGCTCCCGCTAAAGCGTTGTCGTACCCTCACCTGGACCCTAAACCGTCCCCGTCCCCTAACCCTAACCCTAGCCCGAACCCTAACCCTAACCCTTCCCCGAAGCCTGACCCTCAACCTTCCCCTAATCCTAACCCGTACGCTGACACTAACCCGCGCCCTCACACGTACGCTCTCCCTAAAGCGTTGTCGTACCCTCACCTGGACCCTAAACCGTCCCCGTCCCCTAACCCTAACCCTTCCCCGAAGCCTGACCCTCACCCGTCCCCTAATCCTAACCCGTACGCTGACAGTAACCCGCGCCCTCACACGTACGCTCCCCCTAAAGCGTTGTCGTACCCTCACCTGGACCCTAAACCGTCCCCGTCCCCTAACCCTAACCCTAGCCCGAACCCTAACCCTAACCCTTCCTCGAAGCCTGACCCTCACCCGTCCCCTAATCCTAACCCGTACGCTGACACTAACCCGCGCCCTCACACGTACGCTCCCCCTAAAGCGTTGTCGTACCCTCACCTGGACCCTAAACCGTCCCCGTCCCCTAACCCTAACCCTAGCCCGAACCCTAACCCTAACACTTCCCCGAAGCCTGACCCTCACCCGTCCCCTAATCCTAACCCGTACGCTGACACTAACCCGCGCCCTCACACGTACGCTCCCCCTAAAGCGTTGTCGTACCCTCACCTGGACCCTAAACCGTCCCCGTCCCCTAACCCTAACCCTAGCCCGAACCCTAACCCTAACCCTTCCCCGAAGCCTGACCCTCACCCGTCCCCTAATCCTAACCCGTACGCTGACACTAAGCCGCGCCCTCACACGTACGCTCCCGCTAAAGCGTTGTCGTACCCTCACCTGGACCCTAAACCGTCCCCGTCCCCTAACCATAACCCTAGCCCGAACCCTAACCCTAACACTTCCCCGAAGCCTGACCCTCAACCGTCCCCTAATCCTAACCCGTACGCTGACACTAACCCGCGCCCTCACACGTACGCTCCCCCTAAAGCGTTGTCGTACCCTCACCTGGACCCTAAACCGTCCCCGTCCCCTAACCCTAACCCTTCCCCGAAGCCTGACCCTCACCCGTCCCCAATCCTAACCCGTACGCTGACAGTAACCCGCGCCCTCACACGTACGCTCCCCCTAAAGCGTTGTCGTACCCTCACCTGGACCCTAAACCGTCCCCGTCCCCTAACACTAACCCTAGCCCGAACCCTAACCCTAACCCTTCCCCGAAGCCTGACCCTCACCCGTCCCCTAATCCTAACCCGTACGCTGACACTAAGCCGCGCCCTCACACGTACGCTCCCCCTAAAGCGTTGTCGTACCCTCACCTGGACCCTAAACCGTCCCCGTCCCCTAACCCTAACCCTAGCCCGAACCCTAACACTAACCCTTCCCCGAAGCCTGACCCTCACCCGTCCCCTAATCCTAACCCGTACGCTGACACTAAGCCGCGCCCTCACATGTACGCTCCCCCTAAAGCGTTGTCGTACCCTCACCTGGACCCTAAACCGTCCCCGTCCCCTAACCCTAACCCTAGCCCGAACCCTAACCCTAACACTTCCCCGAAGCCTGACCCTCACCCGTCCCCTAATCCTAACCCGTACGATGACACTAAGCCGCGCCCTCACACGTACGCTCCCGCTAAAGCGTTGTCGTACCCTCACCTGGACCCTAAACCGTCCCCGTCCCCTAACCCTAACCCTAGCCCGAACCCTAACCCTAACCCTTCCCCGAAGCCTGACCCTCACCCGTCCCCTAATCCTAACCCGTACGCTGACACTAAGCCGCGCCCTCACACGTACGCTCCCCCTAAAGCGTTGTCGTACTCTCACCTGGACCCTAAACCGTCCCCGTCCCCTAACCCTAACCCTAGCCCGAACCCTAACCCTAACCCTTCCCCGAAGCCTGACCCTCACCCGTTCCCTAATCCTAACCCGTACGCTGACACTAACCCTCGCCCTCACACGTACGCTCCCCCTAAAGCGTTGTCGTACCCTCACCTGGACCCTAAACCGTCCCCGTCCCCTAACCCTAACCCTAGCCCGAACCCTAACCCTAACCCTTCCCCGAAGCCTGACCCTCACCCGTCCCCTAATCCTAACCCGTACGCTGACACTAACCCGCGCCCTCACACGTACGCTCCCCCTAAAGCGTTGTCGTACCCTCACCTGGACCCTAAACCGTCCCCGTCCCCTAACCCTAACCCTAGCCCGAACCCTAACCCTAACCCTTCCCAGAAGCCTGACCCTCATCCGTCCCCTAATCCTAACACGTACGCTGACACTAAGCCGCGCCCTCACACGTACGCTCCCCCTAAAGCGTTGTCGTACCCTCACCTGGACCCTAAACCGTCCCCGTCCCCTAACCCTAACCCGAACCCTAACCCTAACCCTTCCCCGAAGCCTGACCCTCACCCGTCCCCTAATCCTAACCCGTACGCTGACACTAACCCGCGCCCTCACACGTACGCTCCCCCTAAAGCGTTGTCGTACCCTCACCTGGACCCTAAACCGTCCCCGTCCCCTAACCCTAACCCTAGCCCGAACCCTAACCGTAACCCTTCCCAGAAGCCTGACACTCACCCGTCCCCTAATCCTAACCCGTACGCTGACACTAAGCCGCGCCCTCACACGTACGCTCCCGCTAAAGCGTTGTCGTACTCTCACCTGGACCCTAAACCGTCCCCGTCCCCTAACCCTAACCCTAGCCCGAACCCTAACCCTAACCCTTCCCCGAAGCCTGACCCGCAACCGTCCCCTAATCCTAACCCATACGCTGACACTAACCCGCGCCCTCACACGTACGCTCCCCCTAAAGCGTTGTCGTACCCTCACCTGGACCCTAAACCGTCCCCGTCCCCTAACCCTAACCCTAGCCCGAACCCTAACCCTAACCCTTCCTCGAAGCCTGACCCTCACCCGTCCCCTAATCCTAACCTGTACGCTGACACTAACCCGCGCCCTCACACGTACGCTCCCCCTAAAGCGTTGTCGTACCCTCACCTGGACCCTAAACCGTCCCCGTCCCCTAACCCTAACCCTAGCCCGAACCCTAACCCTAACACTTCCCCGAAGCCTGACCCTCACCCGTCCCCTAATCCTAACCCGTACGCTGACACTAACCCGCGCCCTCACACGTACGCTCCCCCTAAAGCGTTGTCGTACCCTCACCGGGACCCTAAACCGTCCCCGTCCCCTAACCCTAACCCTAGCCCGAACCCTAACCCTAACCCTTCCCCGAAGCCTGACCCTCACCCGTCCCCTAATCCTAACCCGTACGCTGACACTAAGCCGCGCCCTCACACGTACGCTCCCGCTAAAGCGTTGTCGTACCCTCACCTGGACCCTAAACCGTCCCCGTCCCCTAACCATAACCCTAGCCCGAACCCTAACCGTAACACTTCCCCGAAGCCTGACCCTCAACCGTCCCCTAATCCTAACCCGTACGCTGACACTAACCCGCGCCCTCACACGTACGCTCCCCCTAAAGCGTTGTCGTACCCTCACCTGGACCCTAAACCGTCCCCGTCCCCTAACCCTAACCCTTCCCCGAAGCCTGACCCTCACCCGTCCCCAATCCTAACCCGTACGCTGACAGTAACCCGCGCCCTCACACGTACGCTCCCCCTAAAGCGTTGTCGTACCCTCACCTGGACCCTAAACCGTCCCCGTCCCCTAACACTAACCCTAGCCCGAACCCTAACCCTAACCCTTCCCCGAAGCCTGACCCTCACCCGTCCCCTAATCCTAACCCGTACGCTGACACTAAGCCGCGCCCTCACACGTACGCTCCCCCTAAAGCGTTGTCGTACCCTCACCTGGACCCTAAACCGTCCCCGTCCCCTAACCCTAACCCTAGCCCGAACCCTAACACTAACCCTTCCCCGAAGCCTGACCCTCACCCGTCCCCTAATCCTAACCCGTACGCTGACACTAAGCCGCGCCCTCACATGTACGCTCCCCCTAAAGCGTTGTCGTACCCTCACCTGGACCCTAAACCGTCCCCGTCCCCTAACCCTAACCCTAGCCCGAACCCTAACCCTAACACTTCCCCGAAGCCTGACCCTCACCCGTCCCCTAATCCTAACCCGTACGATGACACTAAGCCGCGCCCTCACACGTACGCTCCCGCTAAAGCGTTGTCGTACCCTCACCTGGACCCTAAACCGTCCCCGTCCCCTAACCCTAACCCTAGCCCGAACCCTAAGCCTAACCCTTCCCCGAAGCCTGACCCTCACCCGTCCCCTAATCCTAACCCGTACGCTGACACTAAGCCGCGCCCTCACACGTACGCTCCCCCTAAAGCGTTGTCGTACTCTCACCTGGACCCTAAACCGTCCCCGTCCCCTAACCCTAACCCTAGCCCGAACCCTAACCCTAACCCTTCCCCGAAGCCTGACCCTCACCCGTTCCCTAATCCTAACCCGTACGCTGACACTAACCCTCGCCCTCACATGTACGCTCCCCCTAAAGCGTTGTCGTACCCTCACCTGGACCCTAAACCGTCCCCGTCCCCTAACCCTAACCCTAGCCCGAACCCTAACCCTAACCCTTCCCCGAAGCCTGACCCTCACCCGTCCCCTAATCCTAACCCGTACGCTGACACTAACCCGCGCCCTCACACGTACGCTCCCCCTAAAGCGTTGTCGTACCCTCACCTGGACCCTAAACCGTCCCCGTCCCCTAACCCTAACCCTAGCCCGAACCCTAACCCTAACCCTTCCCAGAAGCCTGACCCTCACCCGTCCCCTAATCCTAACACGTACGCTGACACTAAGCCGCGCCCTCACACGTACGCTCCCCCTAAAGCGTTGTCGTACCCTCACCTGGACCCTAAACCGTCCCCGTCCCCTAACCCTAACCCGAACCCTAACCCTAACCCTTCCCCGAAGCCTGACCCTCACCCGTCCCCTAATCCTAACCCGTACGCTGACACTAACCCGCGCCCTCACACGTACGCTCCCCCTAAAGCGTTGTCGTACCCTCACCTGGACCCTAAACCGTCCCCGTCCCCTAACCCTAACCCTAGCCCGAACCCTAACCGTAACCCTTCCCAGAAGCCTGACACTCACCCGTCCCCTAATCCTAACCCGTACGCTGACACTAAGCCGCGCCCTCACACGTACGCTCCCGCTAAAGCGTTGTCGTACTCTCACCTGGACCCTAAACCGTCCCCGTCCCCTAACCCTAACCCTAGCCCGAACCCTAACCCTAACCCTTCCCCGAAGCCTGACCCGCAACCGTCCCCTAATCCTAACCCATACGCTGACACTAACCCGCGCCCTCACACGTACGCTCCCCCTAAAGCGTTGTCGTACCCTCACGTGGACCCTAAACCGTCCCCGTCCCCTAACTCTAACCCTTCCCCGAAGCCTGACCCTCACCTGTCCCCTAATCCTAACCCGTACGCTGACACTAACACGCGCCCTCACACGTACGCTCCCCCTAAAGCGTTGTCGTACCCTCACCTGGACCCTAAACCGTCCCCATCCCCTAACCCTAACCCTAGCCCGAACCCTAACCCTAACCCTTCCCCGAAGCCTGACCCTCACCCGTCCCCTAATCCTAACCCGTACGCTGACACTAACCCGCGCCCTCACACGTACGCTCCCCCTAAAGCGTTTTTGTACCCTCACCTGGACCCTAAACCGTCCCCGTCCCCTAACCCTAACCCTAGCCCGAACCCTAACCCTAACCCTTCCCCGAAGCCTGACCCTCACCCGTCCCCTAATCCTAACCCGTACGCTGACACTAAGCCGCGCCCTCACACGTACGCTCCTCCTAAAGCGTTGTCGTACCCTCACCTGGACCCTAAACCGTCCCCGTCCCCTAACCCTAACCCTAGCCCGAACCCTAACCCTAACCCTTCCCCGAAGCCTGACCCTCACCCGTCCCCTAATCCTAACCCGTACGCTGACACTAACCCTCGCCCTCACACGTACGCTCCCCCTAAAGCGTTGTCGTACCCTCACCTGGACCCTAAACCGTCCCCGTCCCCTAACCCTAACCCTAGCCCGAACCCTAACCCTAACCCTTCCCCGAAGCCTGACCCTCACCCGTCCCCTAATCCTAACCCGTACGCTGACACTAAGCCGCGCCCTCACACGTACGCTCCCCCTAAAGCGTTGTCGTACCCTCACCTGGACCCTAAACCGTCCCCGTCCCCTAACCCTAACCCTAGCCCGAACCCTAACCCTAACCCTTCCCCGAAGCCTGACCCTCACCCGTCCCCTAATCCTAACCCGTACGCTGACACTAAGCCGCGCCCTCACACGTACGCTCCCCCTAAAGCGTTGTCGTACCCTCACCTGGACCCTAAACCGTCCCCGTCCCCTAACCCTAACCCTAGCCCGAACCCTAACCCTAACCCTTCCCCGAAGCCTGACCCTCACCCGTCCCCTAATCCTAACCCGTACGCTGACACTAAGCCGCGCCCTCACACGTACGCTCCCCCTAAAGCGTTGTCGTACCCTCACCTGGACCCTAAACCGTCCCCGTCCCCTAACCCTATCCCTAGCCCGAACCCTAACCCTAACCCTTCCCCGAAGCCTGACCCTCACCCGTCCCCTAATCCTAACCCGTACGCTGACACTAAGCCGCGCCCTCACACGTACGCTCCCCCTAAAGCGTTGTCGTACCCTCACCTGGACCCTAAACCGTCCCCGTCCCCTAACCCTAACCCTAGCCCGAACCCTCACCCTAACCCTTCCCCGAAGCCTGACCCTCTCCCGTCCCCTAATCCTAACCCGTACGCTGACACTAAGCCGCGCCCTCACACGTACGTTCCCCCTACAGCGTTGTCGTACCCTCACCTGGACCCTAAACCGTCCCCGTCCCCTAACCCTAACCCTAGCCCGAACCCTAACCCTAACCCTTCCCCGAAGCCTGACCCTCACCCGTCCCCTAATCCTAACCTGTACGCTGACACTAACCCGCGCCCTCACACGTACGCTCCCCCTAAAGCATTATCGTACCCTCACTTGGACCCTAAACCGTCCCCGTCCCCTAACCCTAACCCTTCCCCGAAGCCTGACCCTCACCCGTCCCGTAATCCTAACCCGTACGCTGACAGTAACCCGCGCCCTCACACGTACGCTCCCCCTAAAGCGTTGTCGTACCCTCACCTGGACCCTAAACCGTCCCCGTCCCCTAACCCTAACCCTAGCCCGAACCCTAACCCTAACCCTTCCCCGAAGCCTGACCCTCACCCGTCCCCTAATCCTAACCTGTACGCTGACACTAACCCGCGCCCTCACACGTACGCTCCCCCTAAAGCGTTGTCGTACCCTCACCTGGACCCTAAACCGTCCCCGTCCCCTAACCCTAACCCTAGCCCGAACCCTAACCCTAACCCTTCCCCGAAGCCTGACCCTCACCCGTCCCCTAATCCTAACCCGTACGCTGACACTAAGCCGCGCCCTCACACGTACGCTCCCCCTAAAGCGTTGTCGTACTCTCACCTGGACCCTAAACCGTCCCCGTCCCCTAACCCTAACCCTAGCCCGAACCCTAACCCTAACCCTTCCCCGAAGCCTGACCCTCACCCGTTCCCTAATCCTAACCCGTACGCTGACACTAACCCTCGCCCTCACACGTACGCTCCCCCTAAAGCGTTGTCGTACCCTCACCTGGACCCTAAACCGTCCCCGTCCCCTAACCCTAACCCTAGCCCGAACCCTAACCCTAACCCTTCCCCGAAGCCTGACCCTCACCCGTCCCCTAATCCTAACCCGTACGCTGACACTAACCCGCGCCCTCACACGTACGCTCCCCCTAAAGCGTTGTCGTACCCTCACCTGGACCCTAAACCGTCCCCGTCCCCTAACCCTAACCCTAGCCCGAACCCTAACCCTAACCCTTCCCAGAAGCCTGACCCTCACCCGTCCCCTAATCCTAACACGTACGCTGACACTAAGCCGCGCCCTCACACGTACGCTCCCCCTAAAGCGTTGTCGTACCCTCACCTGGACCCTAAACCGTCCCCGTCCCCTAACCCTAACCCGAACCCTAACCCTAACCCTTCCCCGAAGCCTGACCCTCACCCGTCCCCTAATCCTAACCCGTACGCTGACACTAATCCGCGCCCTCACACGTACGCTCCCCCTAAAGCGTTGTCGTACCCTCACCTGGACCCTAAACCGTCCCCGTCCCCTAACCCTAACCCTAGCCCGAACCCTAACCGTAACCCTTCCCAGAAGCCTGACACTCACCCGTCCCCTAATCCTAACCCGTACGCTGACACTAAGCCGCGCCCTCACACGTACGCTCCCGCTAAAGCGTTGTCGTACTCTCACCTGGACCCTAAACCGTCCCCGTCCCCTAACCCTAACCCTAGCCCGAACCCTAACCCTAACCCTTCCCCGAAGCCTGACCCGCAACCGTCCCCTAATCCTAACCCATACGCTGACACTAACCCGCGCCCTCACACGTACGCTCCCCCTAAAGCGTTGTCGTACCCTCACCTGGACCCTAAACCGTCCCCGTCCCCTAACCCTAACCCTAGCCCGAACCCTAACCCTAACCCTTCCCCGAAGCCTGACCCTCACCCGTCCCCTAATCCTAATCCGTACGCTGACACTAACCCTCGCCCTCACACGTACGCTCCCCCTAAAGCGTTGTCGTACCCTCACCTGGACCCTAAACCGTCCCCGTCCCCTAACCCTAACCCTAGCCCAAACCCTAACCCTAACACTTCCCCGAAGCCTGACCCTCACCCGTCCCCTAATCCTAACCCGTACGATGACACTAAGCCGCGCCCTCACACGTACGCTCCCGCTAAAGCGTTGTCGTACCCTCACCTGGACCCTAAACCGTCCCCGTCCCCTAACCCTAACCCTAGCCCGAACCCTAACCCTAACCCTTCCCCGAAGCCTGACCCTCACCCGTCCCCTAATCCTAACCCGTACGCTGACACTAAGCCGCGCCCTCACACGTACGCTCCCCCTAAAGCGTTGTCGTACTCTCACCTGGACCCTAAACCGTCCCCGTCCCCTAACCCTAACCCTAGCCCGAACCCTAACCCTAACCCTTCCCCGAAGCCTGACCCTCACCCGTTCCCTAATCCTAACCCGTACGCTGACACTAACCCTCGCCCTCACACGTACGCTCCCCCTAAAGCGTTGTCGTACCCTCACCTGGACCCTAAACCGTCCCCGTCCCCTAACCCTAACCCTAGCCCGAACCCTAACCCTAACCCTTCCCCGAAGCCTGACCCTCACCCGTCCCCTAATCCTAACCCGTACGCTGACACTAACCCGCGCCCTCACACGTACGCTCCCCCTAAAGCGTTGTCGTACCCTCACCTGGACCCTAAACCGTCCCCGTCCCCTAACCCTAACCCTAGCCCGAACCCTAACCCTAACCCTTCCCAGAAGCCTGACCCTCACCCGTCCCCTAATCCTAACACGTACGCTGACACTAAGCCGCGCCCTCACACGTACGCTCCCCCTAAAGCGTTGTCGTACCCTCACCTGGACCCTAAACCGTCCCCGTCCCCTAACCCTAACCCGAACCCTAACCCTAACCCTTCCCCGAAGCCTGACCCTCACCCGTCCCCTAATCCTAACCCGTACGCTGACACTAACCCGCGCCCTCACACGTACGCTCCCCCTAAAGCGTTGTCGTACCCTCACCTGGACCCTAAACCGTCCCCGTCCCCTAACCCTAACCCTAGCCCGAACCCTAACCGTAACCCTTCCCAGAAGCCTGACACTCACCCGTCCCCTAATCCTAACCCGTACGCTGACACTAAGCCGCGCCCTCACACGTACGCTCCCGCTAAAGCGTTGTCGTACTCTCACCTGGACCCTAAACCGTCCCCGTCCCCTAACCCTAACCCTAGCCCGAACCCTAACCCTAACTCTTCCCCGAAGCCTGACCCGCAACCGTCCCCTAATCCTAACCCATACGCTGACACTAACCCGCGCCCTCACACGTACGCTCCCCCTAAAGCGTTGTCGTACCCTCACCTGGACCCTAAACCGTCCCCGTCCCCTAACTCTAACCCTTCCCCGAAGCCTGACCCTCACCCGTCCCCTAATCCTAACCCGTACGCTGACACTAACACGCGCCCTCACACGTACGCTCCCCCTAAAGCGTTGTCGTACCCTCACCTGGACCCTAAACCGTCCCCGTCCCCTAACCCTAACCCTAGCCCGAACCCTAACCCTAACCCTTCCCCGAAGCCTGACCCTCACCCGTCCCCTAATCCTAACCCGTACGCTGACACTAACCCGCGCCCTCACACGTACGCTCCCCCTAAAGCGTTGTTGTATCCTCACCTGGACCCTAAACCGTCCCCGTCCCCTAACCCTAACCCTAGCCCGAACCCTAACCCTAACCCTTCCCCGAAGCCTGACCCTCACCCGTCCCCTAATCCTAACCCTTACGCTGACACTAAGCCGCGCCCTCACACGTACGCTCCCCCTAAAGCGTTGTCGTACCCTCACCTGGACCCTAAACCGTCCCCGTCCCCTAACCCTAACCCTAGCCCGAACCCTAACCCTAACCCTTCCCCGAAGCCTGACCCTCACCCGTCCCCTAATCCTAACCCGTACGCTGACACTAACCCTCGCCCTCACACGTACGCTCCCCCTAAAGCGTTGTCGTACCCTCACCTGGACCCTAAACCGTCCCCGTCCCCTAACCCTAACCCTAGCCCGAACCTTAACCCTAACCCTTCCCCGAAGCCTGACCCTCACCCGTCCCCTAATCCTAACCCGTACGCTGACACTAAGCCGCGCCCTCACACGTACGCTCCCCCTAAAGCGTTGTCGTACCCTCACCTGGACCCTAAATCGTCCCCGTCCCCTAACCCTAACCCTAGCCCGAACCCTAACCCTAACCCTTCCCCGAAGCCTGACCCCCACCCGTCCCCTAATCCTAACCCGTACGCTGACACCAACACGCGCCCTCACACGTACGCTACCCCTAAAGCGTTGTCGTACCCTCACCTGGACCCTAAACCGTCCCCGTCCCCTAACCCTAACCCTAGCCCGAACCCTAACCCTAACCCTTCCCCGAAGCCTGACCCTCACCCGTCCCCTAATCCTAACCCGTACGCTGACACTAAGCCGCGCCCTCACACGTACGCTCCCCCTAAAGCGTTGTCGTACCCTCACCTGGACCCTAAACCGTCCCCGTCCCCTAACCCTAACCCTAGCCCGAACGCTAACCCTAACCCTTCCCCGAAGCCTGACCCTCACCCGTCCCCTAATCCTAACCCGTACGCTGACACTAAGCCGCGCCCTCACACGTACGCTCCCCCTAAAGCGTTGTCGTACCCTCACCTGGACCCTAAACCGTCCCCGTCCCCTAACCCTAACCCTAGCCCGAACCCTAACCCTAACCCTTCCCCGAAGCCTGACCCTCACCCGTCCCCTAATCCTAACCCGTACGCTGACACTAAGCCGCGCCCTCACACGTACGCTCCCCCTAAAGCGTTGTCGTACCCTCACCTGGACCCTAAACCGTCCCCGTCCCCTAAGCCTAACCCTAGCCCGAACCCTCACCCTAACCCTTCCCCGAAGCCTGACCCTCTCCCGTCCCCTAATCCTAACCCGTACGCTGACACTAAGCCGCGCCCTCACACGTACGTTCTCCCTACAGCGTTGTCGTACCCTCACCTGGACCCTAAACCGTCCCCGTCCCCTAACCCTAACCCTAGCCCGAACCCTAACCCTAACCCTTCCCCGAAGCCTGACCCTCACCCGTCCCCTAATCCTAACCTGTACGCTGACACTAACCCGCGCCCTCACACGTACGCTCCCCCTAAAGCGTTATCGTACCCTCACTTGGACCCTAAACCGTCCCCGTCCCCTAACCCTAACCCTAGCCCGAACCCTAACCCTAACCCTTCCCCGAAGCCTGACCCTCGCCCGTCCCCTAATCCTAACCCGTACACTGACACTAAGCCGCGCCCTCACACGTACGCTCCCGCTAAAGCGTTGTCGTACCCTCACCTGGACCCTAAACCGTCCCCGTCCCCTAACCCTAACCCTAGCCCGAACCCTAACCCTAACCCTTCCCCGAAGCCTGACCCTCAACCTTCCCCTAATCCTAACCCGTACGCTGACACTAACCCGCGCCCTCACACGTACGCTCTCCCTAAAGCGTTGTCGTACCCTCACCTGGACCCTAAACCGTCCCCGTCCCCTAACCCTAACCCTTCCCCGAAGCCTGACCCTCACCCGTCCCCTAATCCTAACCCGTACGCTGACAGTAACCCGCGCCCTCACACGTACGCTCCCCCTAAAGCGTTGTCGTACCCTCACCTGGACCCTAAACCGTCCCCGTCCCCTAACCCTAACCCTAGCCCGAACCCTAACCCTAACCCTTCCTCGAAGCCTGACCCTCACCCGTCCCCTAATCCTAACCCGTACGCTGACACTAACCCGCGCCCTCACACGTACGCTCCCCCTAAAGCGTTGTCGTACCCTCACCTGGACCCTAAACCGTCCCCGTCCCCTAACCCTAACCCTAGCCCGAACCCTAACCCTAACACTTCCCCGAAGCCTGACCCTCACCCGTCCCCTAATCCTAACCCGTACGCTGACACTAACCCGCGCCCTCACACGTACGCTCCCCCTAAAGCGTTGTCGTACCCTCACCTGGACCCTAAACCGTCCCCGTCCCCTAACCCTAACCCTAGCCCGAACCCTAACCCTAACCCTTCCCCGAAGCCTGACCCTCACCCGTCCCCTAATCCTAACCCGTACGCTGACACTAAGCCGCGCCCTCACACGTACGCTCCCGCTAAAGCGTTGTCGTACCCTCACCTGGACCCTAAACCGTCCCCGTCCCCTAACCATAACCCTAGCCCGAACCCTAACCCTAACACTTCCCCGAAGCCTGACCCTCAACCGTCCCCTAATCCTAACCCGTACGCTGACACTAACCCGCGCCCTCACACGTACGCTCCCCCTAAAGCGTTGTCGTACCCTCACCTGGACCCTAAACCGTCCCCGTCCCCTAACCCTAACCCTTCCCCGAAGCCTGACCCTCACCCGTCCCCAATCCTAACCCGTACGCTGACAGTAACCCGCGCCCTCACACGTACGCTCCCCCTAAAGCGTTGTCGTACCCTCACCTGGACCCTAAACCGTCCCCGTCCCCTAACACTAACCCTAGCCCGAACCCTAACCCTAACCCTTCCCCGAAGCCTGACCCTCACCCGTCCCCTAATCCTAACCCGTACGCTGACACTAAGCCGCGCCCTCACACGTACGCTCCCCCTAAAGCGTTGTCGTACCCTCACCTGGACCCTAAACCGTCCCCGTCCCCTAACCCTAACCCTAGCCCGAACCCTAACACTAACCCTTCCCCGAAGCCTGACCCTCACCCGTCCCCTAATCCTAACCCGTACGCTGACACTAAGCCGCGCCCTCACATGTACGCTCCCCCTAAAGCGTTGTCGTACCCTCACCTGGACCCTAAACCGTCCCCGTCCCCTAACCCTAACCCTAGCCCGAACCCTAACCCTAACACTTCCCCGAAGCCTGACCCTCACCCGTCCCCTAATCCTAACCCGTACGATGACACTAAGCCGCGCCCTCACACGTACGCTCCCGCTAAAGCGTTGTCGTACCCTCACCTGGACCCTAAACCGTCCCCGTCCCCTAACCCTAACCCTAGCCCGAACCCTAACCCTAACCCTTCCCCGAAGCCTGACCCTCACCCGTCCCCTAATCCTAACCCGTACGCTGACACTAAGCCGCGCCCTCACACGTACGCTCCCCCTAAAGCGTTGTCGTACTCTCACCTGGACCCTAAACCGTCCCCGTCCCCTAACCCTAACCCTAGCCCGAACCCTAACCCTAACCCTTCCCCGAAGCCTGACCCTCACCCGTTCCCTAATCCTAACCCGTACGCTGACACTAACCCTCGCCCTCACACGTACGCTCCCCCTAAAGCGTTGTCGTACCCTCACCTGGACCCTAAACCGTCCCCGTCCCCTAACCCTAACCCTAGCCCGAACCCTAACCCTAACCCTTCCCCGAAGCCTGACCCTCACCCGTCCCCTAATCCTAACCCGTACGCTGACACTAACCCGCGCCCTCACACGTACGCTCCCCCTAAAGCGTTGTCGTACCCTCACCTGGACCCTAAACCGTCCCCGTCCCCTAACCCTAACCCTAGCCCGAACCCTAACCCTAACCCTTCCCAGAAGCCTGACCCTCATCCGTCCCCTAATCCTAACACGTACGCTGACACTAAGCCGCGCCCTCACACGTACGCTCCCCCTAAAGCGTTGTCGTACCCTCACCTGGACCCTAAACCGTCCCCGTCCCCTAACCCTAACCCGAACCCTAACCCTAACCCTTCCCCGAAGCCTGACCCTCACCCGTCCCCTAATCCTAACCCGTACGCTGACACTAACCCGCGCCCTCACACGTACGCTCCCCCTAAAGCGTTGTCGTACCCTCACCTGGACCCTAAACCGTCCCCGTCCCCTAACCCTAACCCTAGCCCGAACCCTAACCGTAACCCTTCCCAGAAGCCTGACACTCACCCGTCCCCTAATCCTAACCCGTACGCTGACACTAAGCCGCGCCCTCACACGTACGCTCCCGCTAAAGCGTTGTCGTACTCTCACCTGGACCCTAAACCGTCCCCGTCCCCTAACCCTAACCCTAGCCCGAACCCTAACCCTAACCCTTCCCCGAAGCCTGACCCGCAACCGTCCCCTAATCCTAACCCATACGCTGACACTAACCCGCGCCCTCACACGTACGCTCCCCCTAAAGCGTTGTCGTACCCTCACCTGGACCCTAAACCGTCCCCGTCCCCTAACCCTAACCCTAGCCCGAACCCTAACCCTAACCCTTCCTCGAAGCCTGACCCTCACCCGTCCCCTAATCCTAACCTGTACGCTGACACTAACCCGCGCCCTCACACGTACGCTCCCCCTAAAGCGTTGTCGTACCCTCACCTGGACCCTAAACCGTCCCCGTCCCCTAACCCTAACCCTAGCCCGAACCCTAACCCTAACACTTCCCCGAAGCCTGACCCTCACCCGTCCCCTAATCCTAACCCGTACGCTGACACTAACCCGCGCCCTCACACGTACGCTCCCCCTAAAGCGTTGTCGTACCCTCACCGGGACCCTAAACCGTCCCCGTCCCCTAACCCTAACCCTAGCCCGAACCCTAACCCTAACCCTTCCCCGAAGCCTGACCCTCACCCGTCCCCTAATCCTAACCCGTACGCTGACACTAAGCCGCGCCCTCACACGTACGCTCCCGCTAAAGCGTTGTCGTACCCTCACCTGGACCCTAAACCGTCCCCGTCCCCTAACCATAACCCTAGCCCGAACCCTAACCGTAACACTTCCCCGAAGCCTGACCCTCAACCGTCCCCTAATCCTAACCCGTACGCTGACACTAACCCGCGCCCTCACACGTACGCTCCCCCTAAAGCGTTGTCGTACCCTCACCTGGACCCTAAACCGTCCCCGTCCCCTAACCCTAACCCTTCCCCGAAGCCTGACCCTCACCCGTCCCCAATCCTAACCCGTACGCTGACAGTAACCCGCGCCCTCACACGTACGCTCCCCCTAAAGCGTTGTCGTACCCTCACCTGGACCCTAAACCGTCCCCGTCCCCTAACACTAACCCTAGCCCGAACCCTAACCCTAACCCTTCCCCGAAGCCTGACCCTCACCCGTCCCCTAATCCTAACCCGTACGCTGACACTAAGCCGCGCCCTCACACGTACGCTCCCCCTAAAGCGTTGTCGTACCCTCACCTGGACCCTAAACCGTCCCCGTCCCCTAACCCTAACCCTAGCCCGAACCCTAACACTAACCCTTCCCCGAAGCCTGACCCTCACCCGTCCCCTAATCCTAACCCGTACGCTGACACTAAGCCGCGCCCTCACATGTACGCTCCCCCTAAAGCGTTGTCGTACCCTCACCTGGACCCTAAACCGTCCCCGTCCCCTAACCCTAACCCTAGCCCGAACCCTAACCCTAACACTTCCCCGAAGCCTGACCCTCACCCGTCCCCTAATCCTAACCCGTACGATGACACTAAGCCGCGCCCTCACACGTACGCTCCCGCTAAAGCGTTGTCGTACCCTCACCTGGACCCTAAACCGTCCCCGTCCCCTAACCCTAACCCTAGCCCGAACCCTAAGCCTAACCCTTCCCCGAAGCCTGACCCTCACCCGTCCCCTAATCCTAACCCGTACGCTGACACTAAGCCGCGCCCTCACACGTACGCTCCCCCTAAAGCGTTGTCGTACTCTCACCTGGACCCTAAACCGTCCCCGTCCCCTAACCCTAACCCTAGCCCGAACCCTAACCCTAACCCTTCCCCGAAGCCTGACCCTCACCCGTTCCCTAATCCTAACCCGTACGCTGACACTAACCCTCGCCCTCACATGTACGCTCCCCCTAAAGCGTTGTCGTACCCTCACCTGGACCCTAAACCGTCCCCGTCCCCTAACCCTAACCCTAGCCCGAACCCTAACCCTAACCCTTCCCCGAAGCCTGACCCTCACCCGTCCCCTAATCCTAACCCGTACGCTGACACTAACCCGCGCCCTCACACGTACGCTCCCCCTAAAGCGTTGTCGTACCCTCACCTGGACCCTAAACCGTCCCCGTCCCCTAACCCTAACCCTAGCCCGAACCCTAACCCTAACCCTTCCCAGAAGCCTGACCCTCACCCGTCCCCTAATCCTAACACGTACGCTGACACTAAGCCGCGCCCTCACACGTACGCTCCCCCTAAAGCGTTGTCGTACCCTCACCTGGACCCTAAACCGTCCCCGTCCCCTAACCCTAACCCGAACCCTAACCCTAACCCTTCCCCGAAGCCTGACCCTCACCCGTCCCCTAATCCTAACCCGTACGCTGACACTAACCCGCGCCCTCACACGTACGCTCCCCCTAAAGCGTTGTCGTACCCTCACCTGGACCCTAAACCGTCCCCGTCCCCTAACCCTAACCCTAGCCCGAACCCTAACCGTAACCCTTCCCAGAAGCCTGACACTCACCCGTCCCCTAATCCTAACCCGTACGCTGACACTAAGCCGCGCCCTCACACGTACGCTCCCGCTAAAGCGTTGTCGTACTCTCACCTGGACCCTAAACCGTCCCCGTCCCCTAACCCTAACCCTAGCCCGAACCCTAACCCTAACCCTTCCCCGAAGCCTGACCCGCAACCGTCCCCTAATCCTAACCCATACGCTGACACTAACCCGCGCCCTCACACGTACGCTCCCCCTAAAGCGTTGTCGTACCCTCACGTGGACCCTAAACCGTCCCCGTCCCCTAACTCTAACCCTTCCCCGAAGCCTGACCCTCACCCGTCCCCTAATCCTAACCCGTACGCTGACACTAACACGCGCCCTCACACGTACGCTCCCCCTAAAGCGTTGTCGTACCCTCACCTGGACCCTAAACCGTCCCCATCCCCTAACCCTAACCCTAGCCCGAACCCTAACCCTAACCCTTCCCCGAAGCCTGACCCTCACCCGTCCCCTAATCCTAACCCGTACGCTGACACTAACCCGCGCCCTCACACGTACGCTCCCCCTAAAGCGTTTTTGTACCCTCACCTGGACCCTAAACCGTCCCCGTCCCCTAACCCTAACCCTAGCCCGAACCCTAACCCTAACCCTTCCCCGAAGCCTGACCCTCACCCGTCCCCTAATCCTAACCCGTACGCTGACACTAAGCCGCGCCCTCACACGTACGCTCCTCCTAAAGCGTTGTCGTACCCTCACCTGGACCCTAAACCGTCCCCGTCCCCTAACCCTAACCCTAGCCCGAACCCTAACCCTAACCCTTCCCCGAAGCCTGACCCTCACCCGTCCCCTAATCCTAACCCGTACGCTGACACTAACCCTCGCCCTCACACGTACGCTCCCCCTAAAGCGTTGTCGTACCCTCACCTGGACCCTAAACCGTCCCCGTCCCCTAACCCTAACCCTAGCCCGAACCCTAACCCTAACCCTTCCCCGAAGCCTGACCCTCACCCGTCCCCTAATCCTAACCCGTACGCTGACACTAAGCCGCGCCCTCACACGTACGCTCCCCCTAAAGCGTTGTCGTACCCTCACCTGGACCCTAAACCGTCCCCGTCCCCTAACCCTAACCCTAGCCCGAACCCTAACCCTAACCCTTCCCCGAAGCCTGACCCTCACCCGTCCCCTAATCCTAACCCGTACGCTGACACTAAGCCGCGCCCTCACACGTACGCTCCCCCTAAAGCGTTGTCGTACCCTCACCTGGACCCTAAACCGTCCCCGTCCCCTAACCCTAACCCTAGCCCGAACCCTAACCCTAACCCTTCCCCGAAGCCTGACCCTCACCCGTCCCCTAATCCTAACCCGTACGCTGACACTAAGCTGCGCCCTCACACGTACGCTCCCCCTAAAGCGTTGTCGTACCCTCACCTGGACCCTAAACCGTCCCCGTCCCCTAACCCTATCCCTAGCCCGAACCCTAACCCTAACCCTTCCCCGAAGCCTGACCCTCACCCGTCCCCTAATCCTAACCCGTACGCTGACACTAAGCCGCGCCCTCACACGTACGCTCCCCCTAAAGCGTTGTCGTACCCTCACCTGGACCCTAAACCGTCCCCGTCCCCTAACCCTAACCCTAGCCCGAACCCTCACCCTAACCCTTCCCCGAAGCCTGACCCTCTCCCGTCCCCTAATCCTAACCCGTACGCTGACACTAAGCCGCGCCCTCACACGTACGTTCCCCCTACAGCGTTGTCGTACCCTCACCTGGACCCTAAACCGTCCCCGTCCCCTAACCCTAACCCTAGCCCGAACCCTAACCCTAACCCTTCCCCGAAGCCTGACCCTCACCCGTCCCCTAATCCTAACCTGTACGCTGACACTAACCCGCGCCCTCACACGTACGCTCCCCCTAAAGCATTATCGTACCCTCACTTGGACCCTAAACCGTCCCCGTCCCCTAACCCTAACCCTTCCCCGAAGCCTGACCCTCACCCGTCCCGTAATCCTAACCCGTACGCTGACAGTAACCCGCGCCCTCACACGTACGCTCCCCCTAAAGCGTTGTCGTACCCTCACCTGGACCCTAAACCGTCCCCGTCCCCTAACCCTAACCCTAGCCCGAACCCTAACCCTAACCCTTCCCCGAAGCCTGACCCTCACCCGTCCCCTAATCCTAACCTGTACGCTGACACTAACCCGCGCCCTCACACGTACGCTCCCCCTAAAGCGTTGTCGTACCCTCACCTGGACCCTAAACCGTCCCCGTCCCCTAACCCTAACCCTAGCCCGAACCCTAACCCTAACCCTTCCCCGAAGCCTGACCCTCACCCGTCCCCTAATCCTAACCCGTACGCTGACACTAAGCCGCGCCCTCACACGTACGCTCCCCCTAAAGCGTTGTCGTACTCTCACCTGGACCCTAAACCGTCCCCGTCCCCTAACCCTAACCCTAGCCCGAACCCTAACCCTAACCCTTCCCCGAAGCCTGACCCTCACCCGTTCCCTAATCCTAACCCGTACGCTGACACTAACCCTCGCCCTCACACGTACGCTCCCCCTAAAGCGTTGTCGTACCCTCACCTGGACCCTAAACCGTCCCCGTCCCCTAACCCTAACCCTAGCCCGAACCCTAACCCTAACCCTTCCCCGAAGCCTGACCCTCACCCGTCCCCTAATCCTAACCCGTACGCTGACACTAACCCGCGCCCTCACACGTACGCTCCCCCTAAAGCGTTGTCGTACCCTCACCTGGACCCTAAACCGTCCCCGTCCCCTAACCCTAACCCTAGCCCGAACCCTAACCCTAACCCTTCCCAGAAGCCTGACCCTCACCCGTCCCCTAATCCTAACACGTACGCTGACACTAAGCCGCGCCCTCACACGTACGCTCCCCCTAAAGCGTTGTCGTACCCTCACCTGGACCCTAAACCGTCCCCGTCCCCTAACCCTAACCCTAGCCCGAACCCTAACCCTAACCCTTCCCCGAAGCCTGACCCTCACCCGTCCCCTAATCCTAACCCGTACGCTGACACTAAGCCGCGCCCTCACACGTACGCTCCCCCTAAAGCGTTGTCGTACCCTCACCTGGACCCTAAACCGTCCCCGTCCCCTAACCCTAACCCTAGCCCGAACCCTAACCCTAACCCTTCCCCGAAACCTGACCCTCACCCGTCCCCTAATCCTAACCCGTACGCTGACACTAAGCCGCGCCCTCACACGTACGCTCCCCCTAAAGCGTTGTCGTACCCTCACCTGGACCCTAAACCGTCCCCGTCCCCTAACCCTATCCCTAGCCCGAACCCTAACCCTAACCCTTCCCCGAAGCCTGACCCTCACCCGTCCCCTAATCCTAACCCGTACGCTGACACTAAGCCGCGCCCTCACACGTACGCTCCCCCTAAAGCGTTGTCGTACCCTCACCTGGACCCTAAACCGTCCCCGTCCCCTAACCCTAACCCTAGCCCGAACCCTCACCCTAACCCTTCCCCGAAGCCTGACCCTCTCCCGTCCCCTAATCCTAACCCGTACGCTGACACTAAGCCACGCCCTCACACGTACGTTCCCCCTACAGCGTTGTCGTACCCTCACCTGGACCCTAAACCGTCCCCGTCCCCTAACCCTAACCCTAGCCCGAACCCTAACCCTAACCCTTCCCCGAAGCCTGACCCTCACCCGTCCCCTAATCCTAACCTGTACGCTGACACTAACCCGCGCCCTCACACGTACGCTCCCCCTAAAGCATTATCGTACCCTCACTTGGACCCTAAACCGTCCCCGTCCCCTAACCCTAACCCTAGCCCGAACCCTAACCCTAACCCTTCCCCGAAGCCTGACCCTCGCCCGTCCCCTAATCCTAACCCGTACGCTGACACTAAGCCGCGCCCTCACACGTACGCTCCCGCTAAAGCGTTGTCGTACCCTCACCTGGACCCTAAACCGTCCCCGTCCCCTAACCCTAACCCTAGCCCGAACCCTAACCCTAACCCTTCCCCGAAGCCTGACCCTCAACCTTCCCCTAATCCTAACCCGTACGCTGACACTAACCCGCGCCCTCACACGTACGCTCCCCCTAAAGCGTTGTCGTACCCTCACCTGGACCCTAAACCGTCCCCGTCCCCTAACCCTAACCCTTCCCCGAAGCCTGACCCTCACCCGTCCCGTAATCCTAACCCGTACGCTGACAGTAACCCGCGCCCTCACACGTACGCTCCCCCTAAAGCGTTGTCGTACCCTCACCTGGACCCTAAACCGTCCCCGTCCCCTAACCCTAACCCTAGCCCGAACCCTAACCCTAACCCTTCCCCGAAGCCTGACCCTCACCCGTCCCCTAATCCTAACCTGTACGCTGACAGTAACCCGCGCCCTCACACGTACGCTCCCCCTAAAGCGTTGTCGTACCCTCACCTGGACCCTAAACCGTCCCCGTCCCCTAACCCTAACCCTAGCCCGAACCCTAACCCTAACACTTCCCCGAAGCCTGACCCTCACCCGTCCCCTAATCCTAACCCGTACGCTGACACTAACCCGCGCCCTCACACGTACGCTCCCCCTAAAGCGTTGTCGTACCCTCACCTGGACCCTAAACCGTCCCCGTCCCCTAACCCTATCCCTAGCCCGAACCCTAACCCTAACCCTTCCCCGAAGCCTGACCCTCACCCGTCCCCTAATCCTAACCCGTACGCTGACACTAAGCCGCGCCCTCACACGTACGCTCCCGCTAAAGCGTTGTCGTACCCTCACCTGGACCCTAAACCGTCCCCGTCCCCTAACCATAACCCTAGCCCGAACCCTAACCCTAACACTTCCCCGAAGCCTGACCCTCAACCGTCCCCTAATCCTAACCCGTACGCTGACACTAACCCGCGCCCTCACACGTACGCTCCCCCTAAAGCGTTGTCGTACCCTCACCTGGACCCTAAACCGTCCCCGTCCCCTAACCCTAACCCTTCCCCGAAGCCTGACCCTCACCCGTCCCCAATCCTAACCCGTACGCTGACAGTAACCCGCGCCCTCACACGTACGCTCCCCCTAAAGCGTTGTCGTACCCTCACCTGGACCCTAAACCGTCCCCGTCCCCTAACCCTAACCCTAGCCCGAACCCTAACCCTAACCCTTCCCCTAAGCCTGACCCTCACACGTCCCCTAATCCTAACCCGTACGCTGACACTAAGCCGCGCCCTCACACGTACGCTCCCGCTAAAGCGTTGTCGTACTCTCACCTGGACCCTAAACCGTCCCCGTCCCCTAACCCTAACCCTAGCCCGAACCCTAACCCTAAACCTTCCCCGAAGCCTGACCCTCAACCGTCCCCTAATCCTAACCCATACGCTGACACTAACCCACGCCCTCACACGTACGCTCCCCCTAAAGCGTTGTCGTACCCTCACCTGGACCCTAAACCGTCCCCGTCCCCTAACTCTAACCCTTCCCCGAAGCCTGACCCTCACCCGTCCCCTAATCCTAACCCGTACGCTGACACTAAGCCGCGCCCTCACATGTACGCTCCCCCTAAAGCGTTGTCGTACCCTCACCTGGACCCTAAACCGTCCCCGTCCCCGTCCCCTAACCCTAACCCTAGCCCGAACCCTAACCCTAACCCTTCCCCGAAGCCTGACCCTCACCCGTCCCCTAATCCTAACCCGTACGCTGACACTAAGCCGCGCCCTCACACGTACGCTCCCCCTAAAGCGTTGTCGTACCCTCACCTGGACCCTAAACCGTCCCCGTCCCCGTCCCCTAACCCTAACCCTAGCCCGAACCCTAACCCTAACCCTTCCCCGAAGCCTGACCCTCACCCGTCCCCTAATCCTAACCCGTACGCTGACACTAACCCGCGCCCTCACACGTACGCTCCCCCTAAAGCGTTGTCGTACCCTCACCTGGACCCTAAACCGTCCCCGTCCCCTAACCCTAACCCTAGCCCGAACCCTAACCCTAACCCTTCCCCGAAGCCTGACCCTCACCCGTCCCCTAATCCTAACCCGTACGCTGACACTAACCCGCGCCCTCACACGTACGCTCCCCCTAAAGCGTTGTCGTACCCTCACCTGGACCCTAAACCGTCCCCGTCCCCTAACCCTAAACCTAGCCCGAACCCTAACCCTAACACTTCCCCGAAGCCTGACCCTCACCCGTCCCCTAATCCTAACCCGTACGCTGACACTAAGCCGCGCCCTCACACGTACGCTCCCCCTAAAGCGTTGTCGTACCCTCACCAGGACCCTAAACCGTCCCCGTCCCCTAACCCTAACCCTAGCCCGAACCCTAACCCTAACCCTTCCCCGAAGCCTGACCCTCACCCGTCCCCTAATCCTAACCCGTATGCTGACGCTAAGCCAAGCCCTCACACGTACGCTTCCCCTAAAGCGTTGTCGTACCCTCACCTGGACCCTAAACCGTCCCCGTCCCCCAACCCTAACCCTAGCCCGAACCCTAACCCTAACCCTTCCCTGAAGCCTGACCCTCACGCGTCCCCTAATCCTAATCCGTACGCTGACGCTAAGCCGCGCCCTCACACGTACGCTCCCCCTAAAGCGTTGTCGTACCCTCACCTGGACCCTAAACCGTCCCCGTCCCCTAACCCTAACCCTAGCCCGAACCCTAACCCTAACCCTTCGCCGAAGCCTGACCCTCACCCGTCCCCTAATCCTAACCCGTACGCTGACACTAACCCGCGCCCTCACACGTACGCTCCCCCTAAAACGTTGTCGTACCCTCACCTGGACCCTAAACCGTCCCCGTCCCCTAACCCTAACCCTAGCCCGAACCCTAACCCTAAACCTTCCCCGAAGCCTGACCCTCACCCGTCCCCAAATCCTAACCCGTACGCTGACACTAACCCGCGCCCTCACACGTACGCTCCCCCTAAAGCGTTGTCGTACCCTCACCTGGACCCTAAACCGTCCCCGTCCCCTAACCCTAACCCTAGCCCGAACCCTAACCCTAACACTTCACCGAAGCCTGACCCTCACCCGTCCCCTAATCCTAACCCGTACGCTGACACTAAGCCGCGCCCTCACACGTACGCTCCCCCTAAAGCGTTGTCGTACCCTCACCTGGACCCTAAACCGTCCCCGTCCCCTAACCCTAACCCTAGCCCGAACCCTAACCCTAACCCTTCCCCGAAGCCTGACCCTCACCCGTCCCCTAATCCTAACCCGTACGCTGACACTAACCCGCGCCCTCACACGTACGCTCCCCCTAAAGCGTTGTCGTACCCTCACCTGGACCCTAAACCGTCCCCGTCCCCTAACCCTAACCCTAGCCCGAACCCTAACCCTAAACCTTCCCCGAAGCCTGACCCTCACCCGTCCCCTAATCCTAACCCGTACGCTGACACTAACCCGCGCCCTCACACGTACGCTCCCCCTAAAGCGTTGTCGTACCCTCACCTGGACCCTAAACCGTCCCCGTCCCCTAACCCTAACCCTAGCCCGAACCCTAACCCTAACACTTCCCCGAAGCCTGACCCTCACCCGTCCCCTAATCCTAACCCGTACGCTGACACTAAGCCGCGCCCTCACACGTACGCTCCCCCTAAAGCGTTGTCGTACCCTCACCTGGACCCTAAACCGTCCCCGTCCCCTAAACCTAACCCTAGCCCGAACCCTAACCCTAACCCTTCCCCGAAGCCTGACCCTCACCCGTCCCCTAATCCTAACCCGTACGCTGACACTAAGCCGCGCCCTCACACGTACGCTCCCCCTAAAGCGTTGTCGTACCCTCACCTGGACCCTAAACCGTCCCTGTCCCCTAACCCTAACCCTAGCCCGAACCCTAACCCTAACCCTTCCCAGAAGCCTGACCCTCACCCGTCCCCTAATCCTAACCCGTACGCTGACACTAAGCCGCGCCCTCACACGTACGCTCCCCCTAAAGCGTTGTCGTACCCTCACCTGGACCCTAAACCGTCCCCGTCCCCTAACCCTAACCCTAGCCCGAACCCTAACCCTAACCCTTCCCCGAAGCCTGACCCTCACCCGTCCCCTAATCCTAACCCGTACGCTGACACTAACCCACGCCCTCACACGTACGCTCCCCCTAAAGCGTTGTCGTACCCTCACCTGGACCCTAAACCGTCCCCGTCCCCTAACCCTAACCCTAGCCTGAACCCTAACCCTAACCCTTCCCAGAAGCCTGACACTCACCCGTCCCCTAATCCTAACCCGTACGCTGACACTAAGCCGCGCCCTCACACGTACGCTCCCGCTAAAGCGTTGTCGTACTCTCACCTGGACCCTAAACCGTCCCCGTCCCCTAACCCTAACCCTAGCCCGAACCCTAACCCTAACCCTTCCCCGAAGCCTGACCCGCAACCGTCCCCTAATCCTAACCCATACGCTGACACTAACCCGCGCCCTCACACGTACGCTCCCCCTAAAGCGTTGTCGTACCCTCACCTGGACCCTAAACCGTCCCCGTCCCCTAACTCTAACCCTGCCCCGAAGCCTGACCCTCACCCGTCCCCTAATCCTAACCCGTACGCTGACACTAACCAGTGCCCTCACACGTACGCTCCCCCTAAAGCGTTGTCGTACCCTCACCTGGACCCTAAACCGTCCCCGTCCCCTAACCCTAACCCTAGCCCGAACCCTAACCCTAACCCTTCCCCGAAGCCTGACCCTCACCCGTCCCCTAATCCTAACCCGTACGCTGACACTAAGCCGCGCCCTCACACGTACGCTCCCCCTAAAGCGTTGTCGTACCCTCACCTGGACCCTAAACCGTCCCCGTCCCCTAACCCTAACCCTAGCCCGAACCCTAACCCTAACCCTTCCCCGAAGCCTGACCCTCACCCGTCCCCTAATCCTAACCCGTACGCTGACACTAACCCTCGCCCTCACACGTACGCTCCCCCTAAAGCGTTGTCGTACCCTCACCTGGACCCTAAACCGTCCCCGTCCCCTAACCCTAACCCTAGCCCGAAACCTAACCCTAACCCTTCCCCGAAGCCTGACCCTCACCCGTCCCCTAATCCTAACCCGTACGCTGACGCTAACCCTCGCCCTCACACGTACGCTCCCCCTAAAGCGTTGTCGTACCCTCACCTGGACCCTAAACCGTCCCCGTCCCCTAACCCTAACCCTAGCCCGAACCCTAACCCTAACCCTTCCCCGAAGCCTGACCCTCACCCGTCCCCTAATCCTAACCCGTACGCTGACACTAAGCCGCGCCCTCACACGTACCCTCCCCCTAAAGCGTTGTCGTACCCTCACCTGGACCCTAAACCGTCCCCGTCCCCTAACCCTAACCCTAGCCCGAACCCTAACCCTAACCCTTCCCCGAAGCCTGACCCTCACCCGTCCCCTAAACCTAACCCGTACGCTGACACTAACCCTCGCCCTCACACGTACGCTCCCCCTAAAGCGTTGTCGTACCCTCACCTGGACCCTAAACCGTCCCCGTCCCCTAACCCTAACCCTAGCCCGAACCCTAACCCTAACCCTTCCCCGAAGCCTGACCCTCACCCGTCCCCTAATCCTAACCCGTACGCTGACACTAACCCTCGCCCTCACACGTACGCTCCCCCTAAAGCGTTGTCGTACCCTCACCTGGACCCTAAACCGTCCCCGTCCCCTAACCCTAACCCTAGCCCGAACCCTAAGCCTAACCCTTCCCCGAAGCCAGACCCTCACCCGTCCCCTAATCCTAACCCGTACGCTGACACTAAGCCGCGCCCTCACACGTACGCTCCCCCTATAGCGTTGTCGTACCCTCACCTGGACCCTAAACCGTCCCCGTCCCCTAACCCTAACCCTAGCCCGAACCCTAACCATAACCCTTCCCCGAAGCCTGACCCTCACCCGTCCCCTAATCCTAACCCGTACGCTGACACTAACCCGCGCCCTCACACGTACGCTCCCCCTAAAGCGTTGTCGTACCCTCACCTGGACCCTAAACCGTCCCCGTCCCCTAACCCTAACCCTAGCCCGAACCCTAACCCTAACCCTTCCCCTAAGCCTGACCCTCACACGTCCCCTAATCCTAACCCGTACGCTGACACTAAGCCGCGCCCTCACACGTACGCTCCCGCTAAAGCGTTGTCGTACTCTCACCTGGACCCTAAACCGTCCCCGTCCCCTAACCCTAACCCTAGCCCGAACCCTAACCCTAAACCTTCCCCGAAGCCTGACCCTCAACCGTCCCCTAATCCTAACCCATACGCTGACACTAACCCACGCCCTCACACGTACGCTCCCCCTAAAGCGTTGTCGTACCCTCACCTGGACCCTAAACCGTCCCCGTCCCCTAACTCTAACCCTTCCCCGAAGCCTGACCCTCACCCGTCCCCTAATCCTAACCCGTACGCTGACACTAACACGCGCCCTCACACGTACGCTCCCCCTAAAGCGTTGTCGTACCCTCACCTGGACCCTAAACCGTCCCCGTCCCCTAACCCTAACCCTAGCCCGAACCCTAACCCTAACCCTTCCCCGAAGCCTGACCCTCACCCGTCCCCTAATCCTAACCCGTACGCTGACACTAAGCCGCGCCCTCACACGTACGCTCCCCCTAAAGCGTTGTCGTACCCTCACCTGGACCCTAAACCGTCCCCGTCCCCTAACCCTAACCCTAGCCCGAACCCTAACCCTAACCCTTCCCCGAAGCCTGACCCTCACCCGTCCCCTAATCCTAACCCGTACGCTGACACTAACCCACGCCCTCACACGTACGCTCCCCCTAAAGCGTTGTCGTACCCTCACCTGGACCCTAAACCGTCCCCGTCCCCTAACCCTAACCCTAGCCCGAACCCTAACCCTAACCCTTCCCCGAAGCCTGACCCTCACCCGTCCCCTAATCCTAACCCGTACGCTGACACTAAGCCGCGCCCTCACACGTACGCTCCCCCTAAAGCGTTGTCGTACCCTCACCTGGACCCTAAACCGTCCCCGTCCCCTAACCCTAACCCTAGCCCGAACCCTCACCCTAACCCTTCCCCGAAGCCTGACCCTCTCCCGTCCCCTAATCCTAACCCGTATGCTGACACTAAGCCGCGCCCTCACACGTACGCTCCCCCTAAAGCGTTGTCGTACCCTCACCTGGACCCTAAACCGTCCCCGTCCCCTAACCCTAACCCTAGCCCGAACCCTAACCCTAACACTTCCCCGAAGCCTGACCCTCACCCGTCCCCTAATCCTAACCCGTACGCTGACACTAACCCGCGCCCTCACACGTACGCTCCCCCTAAAGCATTGTCGTACCCTCACCTGGACCCTAAACCGTCCCCGTCCGCTAACCCTAACCCTAGCCCGAACCCTAACCCTAACCCTTCCCCGAAGCCTGACCCTCACCCGTCCCCTAATCCTAACCCGTACGCTGACACTAAGCCACGCCCTCACACGTACGCTCCCGCTAAAGTGTTGTCGTACCCTCACCTGGACCCTAAACCGTCCCCGTCCCCTAACCCTAACCCTAGCCCGAACCCTAACCCTAACCCTTCCCCGAAGCCTGACCCTCAACCTTCCCCTAATCCTAACCCGTACGCTGACACTAACCCGCGCCCTCACACGTACGCTCCCCCTAAAGCGTTGTCGTACCCTCACCTGGACCCTAAACCGTCCCCGTCCCCTAACCCTAACACTTCCCCGAAGCCTGACCCTCACCCGTCCCCTAATCCTAACCCGTACGCTGACACTAACCCGCGCCCTCACACGTACGCTCCCCTTAAAGCGTTGTCGTACCCTCACCTGGACCCTAAACCGTCCCCGTCCCCTAACCCTAACCCTAGCCCGAACCCTAACCCTAACCCTTCCCCGAAGCCTGACCCTCACCCGTCCCCTAATCCTAACCCGTACGCTGACACTAACCCGCTCCCTCACACGTACGCTCCCCGTAAAACGTTGTCGTACCCTCACCTGGACCCTAAACCGTCCCCGTCCCCTAACCCTAACCCTAGCCCGAACCCTAACCCTAACCCTTCCCCGAAGCCTGACCCTCACCCGTCCCCTAATCCTAACCCGTACCCTGACACTAACCCGCGCCCTCACACGTACGCTCCCCCTAAAGCGTTGTCGTACCCTCACCTGGACCCTAAACCGTCCCCGTCCCCTAACCCTAACCCTAGCCCGAACCCTAACCCTAACACTTCCCCGAAGCCTGACCCTCACCTATCCCCTAATCCTAACCGGTACGCTGACACTAAGCCGCGCCCTCACACGTACGCTCCCGCTAAAGCGTTGTCGTACCCTCACCTGGACCCTAAACCTTCCCCGTCCCCTAACTCTAACCCTTCCCCGAAGCCTGACCCTCACCCGTCCCCTAATCCTAACCCGTACGCTGACACTAACACGCGCCCTCACACGTACGCTCCCCCTAAAGCGTTGTCGTACCCTCACCTGGACCCTAAACCGTCCCCGTCCCCTAACCCTAACCCTAGCCCGAACCCTAACCCTAACCCTTCCCCAAAGCCTGACCCTCACCCGTCCCCTAATCCTAACCCGTACGCTGACACTAACCCGCGCCCTCACACGTACGCTCCCCCTAAAGCGTTGTCGTACCCTCACCTGGACCCTAAACCGTCCCCGTCCCCTAACCCTAACCCTAGCCCGAACCCTAACCCTAACCCTTCCCCGAAGCCTGACCCTCACCCGTCCCCTAATCCTAACCCGTACGCTGACACTAAGCCGTGCCCTCACACGTACGCTCCCCCTAAAGCGTTGTCGTACCCTCACCTGGACCCTAAACCGTCCCCGTCCCCTAACCCTAACCCTAGCCCGAACCCTAACCCTAACCCTTCCCCGAAGCCTGACCCTCACCCGTCCCCTAATCCTAACCCGTACGCTGACACTAACCCTCGCCCTCACACGTACACTCCCCCTAAAGCGTTGTCGTACCCTCACCTGGACCCTAAACCGTCCCCGTCCCCTAACCCTAACCCTAGCCCGAACCCTAACCCTAACCCTTCCCCGAAGCCTGACCCTCACCCGTCCCCTAATCCTAACCCGTACGCTGACGCTAACCCTCGCCCTCACACGTACGCTCCCCCTAAAGCGTTGTCGTACCCTCACCTGGACCCTAAACCGTCCCCGTCCCCTAAACCTAACCCTAGCCCGAACCCTAACCCTAACCCTTCCCCGAAGCCTGACCCTCACCCGTCCCCTAATCCTAACCCGTACGCTGACACTAAGCCGCGCCCTCACACGTACCCTCCCCCTAAAGCGTTGTCGTACCCTCACCTGGACCCTAAACCGTCCCCGTCCCCTAACCCTAACCCTAGCCCGAACCCTAACCCTAACCCTTCCCCGAAGCCTGACCCTCACCCGTCCCCTAATCCTAACCCGTACGCTGACACTAACCCTCGCCCTCACACGTACGCTCCCCCTAAAGCGTTGTCGTACCCTCACCTGGACCCTAAACCGTCCCCGTCCCCTAACCCTAACCCTAGCCCGAACCCTAAGCCTAACCCTTCCCCGAAGCCAGACCCTCACCCGTCCCCTAATCCTAACCCGTACGCTGACACTAAGCCGCGCCCTCACACGTACGCTCCCCCTATAGCGTTGTCGTACCCTCACCTGGACCCTAAACCGTCCCCGTCCCCTAACCCTAACCCTAGCCCGAACCCTAACCCTAACCCTTCCCCGAAGCCTGACCCTCACCCGTCCCCTAATCCTAACCCGTACGCTGACACTAACCCGCGCCCTCACACGTACGCTCCCCCTAAAGCGTTGTCGTACCCTCACCTGGACCCTAAACCGTCCCCGTCCCCTAACCCTAACCCTAGCCCGAACCCTAAACCTAACCCTTCCCCTAAGCCTGACACTCACACGTCCCCTAATCCTAACCCGTACGCTGACACTAAGCCGCGCCCTCACACGTACGCTCCCGCTAAAGTGTTGTCGTACCCTCACCTGGACCCTAAACCGTCCCCGTCCCCTAACCCTAACCCTAGCCCGAACCCTAACCCTAACCCTTCCCCGAAGCCTGACCCTCAACCGTCCCCTAATCCTAACCCGTACGCTGACACTAACCCGCGCCCTCACACGTACGCTCCCCCTAAAGCGTTGTCATACCCTCACCTGGACCCTAAACCTTCCCCGTCCCCTAACTCTAACCCTTCCCCGAAGCCTGACCCTCACCCGTCCCCTAATCCTAACCCGTACGCTGACACTAACACGCGCCCTCACACGTACGCTCCCCCTAAAGCGTTGTCGTACCCTCACCTGGACCCTAAACCGTCCCCGTCCCCTAACCCTAACCCTAGCCCGAACCCTAACCCTAACCCTTCCCCGAAGCCTGACACTCACCCGTCCCCTAATCCTAACCCGTACGCTGACACTAACCCGCGCCCTCACACGTACGCTCCCCCTAAAGCGTTGTCGTACCCTCACCTGGACCCTAAACCGTCCCCGTCCCCTAACCCTAACCCTAGCCCGAACCCTAACCCTAACCCTTCCCCGAAGCCTGACCCTCACCCGTCCCCTAATCCTAACCCGTACGCTGACACTAAGCTGCGCCCTCACACGTACGCTCCCCCTAAAGCGTTGTCGTACCCTCAACTGGACCCTAAACCGTCCCCGTCCCCTAACCCTAACCCTAGCCCGAACCCTAACCCTAACCCTTCCCCGAAGCCTGACCCTCACCCGTCCCCTAATCCTAACCCGTACGCTGACACTAACCCTCGCCCTCACACGTACACTCCCCCTAAAGCGTTGTCGTACCCTCACCTGGACCCTAAACCGTCCCCGTCCCCTAACCCTAACCCTAGCCCGAACCCTAACCCTAACCCTTCCCCGAAGCCTGACCCTCACCCGTCCCCTAATCCTAACCCGTACGCTGACGCTAACCCTCGCCCTCACACGTACGCTCCCCCTAAAGCGTTGTCGTACCCTCACCTGGACCCTAAACCGTCCCCGTCCCCTAACCCTAACCCTAGCCCGAACCCTAACCCTAACCCTTCCCCGAAGCCTGACCCTCACCCGTCCCCTAATCCTAACCCGTACGCTGACACTAAGCCGCGCCCTCACACGTACCCTCCCCCTAAAGCGTTGTCGTACCCTCACCTGGACCCTAAACCGTCCCCGTCCCCTAACCCTAACCCTAGCCCGAACCCTAACCCTAACCCTTCCCCTAAGCCTGACACTCACACGTCCTCTAATCCTAACCCGTACGCTGACACTAAGCCGCGCCCTCACACGTACGCTCCCGCTAAAGTGTTGTTGTACCCTCACCTGGACCCTAAACCGTCCCCGTCCCCTAACCCTAACCCTAGCCCGAACCCTAACCCTAACCCTTCCCCGAAGCCTGACCCTCAACCTTCCCCTAATCCTAACCCGTACGCTGACACTAACCCGCGCCCTCACACGTACGCTCCCCCTAAAGCGTTGTCGTACCCTCACCTGGACCCTAAACCGTCCCCGTCCCCTAACCCTAACACTTCCCCGAAGCCTGACCCTCACCCGTCCCCTAATCCTAACCCGTACGCTGACACTAACCCGCGCCCTCACACGTACGCTCCCCTTAAAGCGTTGTCGTACCCTCACCTGGACCCTAAACCGTCCCCGTCCCCTAACCCTAACCCTAGCCCGAACCCTAACCCTAACCCTTCCCCGAAGCCTGACCCTCACCCGTCCCCTAATCCTAACCCGTACGCTGACACTAACCCGCGCCCTCACACGTACGCTCCCCCTAAAGCGTTGTCATACCCTCACCTGGACCCTAAACCTTCCCCGTCCCCTAACTCTAACCCTTCCCCGAAGCCTGACCCTCACCCGTCCCCTAATCCTAACCCGTACGCTGACACTAACACGCGCCCTCACACGTACGCTCCCCCTAAAGCGTTGTCGTACCCTCACCTGGACCCTAAACCGTCCCCGGCCCCTAACCCTAACCCTAGCCCGAACCCTAACCCTAACCCTTCCCCGAAGCCTGACCCTCACCCGTCCCCTAATCCTAACCCGTACGCTGACACTAACCCGCGCCCTCACACGTACGCTCCCCCTAAAGCGTTGTCGTACCCTCACCTGGACCCTAAACCGTCCCCGTCCCCTAACCCTAACCCTAGCCCGAACCCTAACCCTAACCCTTCCCCGAAGCCTGACCCTCACCCGTCCCCTAATCCTAACCCGTACGCTGACACTAAGCCGCACCCTCACACGTACGCTCCCCCTAAAGCGTTGTCGTACCCTCACCTGGACCCTAAACCGTCCCCGTCCCCTAACCCTAACCCTAGCCCGAACCCTAACCCTAACCCTTCCCCGAAGCCTGACCCTCACCCGTCCCCTAATCCTAACCCGTACGCTGACACTAACCCTCGCCCTCACACGTACACTCCCCCTAAAGCGTTGTCGTACCCTCACCTGGACCCTAAACCGTCCCCGTCCCCTAACCCTAACCCTAGCCCGAACCCTAACCCTAACCCTTCCCCGAAGCCTGACCCTCACCCGTCCCCTAATCCTAACCCGTACGCTGACGCTAACCCTCGCCCTCACACGTACGCTCCCCCTAAAGCGTTGTCGTACCCTCACCTGGACCCTAAACCGTCCCCGTCCCCTAACCCTAACCCTAGCCCGAACCCTAACCCTAACCCTTCCCCGAAGCCTGACCCTCACCCGTCCCCTAATCCTAACCCGTACGCTGACACTAAGCCGCGCCCTCACACGTACCCTCCCCCTAAAGCGTTGTCGTACCCTCACCTGGACCCTAAACCGTCCCCGTCCCCTAACCCTAACCCTAGCCCGAACCCTAACCCTAACCCTTCCCCGAAGCCTGACCCTCACCCGTCCCCTAATCCTAACCCGTTCGCTGACACTAACCCTCGCCCTCACACGTACGCTCCCCCTAAAGCGTTGTCGTACCCTCACCTGGACCCTAAACCGTCCCCGTCCCCTAACCCTAACCCTAGCCCGAACCCTAACCCTAACCCTTCCCCGAAGCCTGACCCTCACCCGTCCCCTAATCCTAACCCGTACGCTGACACTAACCCTCGCCCTCACACGTACGCTCCCCCTAAAGCGTTGTCGTACCCTCACCTGGACCCTAAACCGTCCCCGTCCCCTAACCCTAACCCTAGCCCGAACCCTAAGCCTAACCCTTCCCCGAAGCCAGACCCTCACCCGTCCCCTAATCCTAACTCGTACGCTGACACTAAGCCGCGCCCTCACACGTACGCTCCCCCTATAGCGTTGTCGTACCCTCACCTGGACCCTAAACCGTCCCCGTCCCCTAACCCTAACCCTAGCCCGAACCCTAACCCTAACCCTTCCCCGAAGCCTGACCCTCACCCGTCCCCTAATCCTAACCCGTACGCTGACACTAACCCGCGCCCTCACACGTACGGTCCCCCTAAAGCGTTGTCGTACCCTCACCTGGACCCTAAACCGTCCCTGTCCCCTAACCCTAACCCTAGCCCGAACCCTAACCCTAACCCTTCCCCTAAGCCTGACACTCACACGTCCCCTAATCCTAACCCGTACGCTGACACTAAGCCGCGCCCTCACACGTACGCTCCCGCTAAAGCGTTGTCGTACTCTCACCTGGACCCTAAACCGTCCCCGTCCCCTAACCCTAACCCTAGCCCGAACCCTAACCCTAAACCTTCCCCGAAGCCTGACCCTCAACCGTCCCCTAATCCTAACCCATACGCTGACACTAACCCACGCCCTCACACGTACGCTCCCCCTAAAGCGTTGTCGTACCCTCACCTGGACCCTAAACCGTCCCCGTCCCCTAACTCTAACCCTTCCCCGAAGCCTGACCCTCACCCGTCCCCTAATCCTAACCCGTACGCTGACACTAACACGCGCCCTCACACGTACGCTCCCCCTAAAGCGTTGTCGTACCCTCACCTGGACCCTAAACCGTCCCCGTCCCCTAACCCTAACCCTAGCCCGAACCCTAACCCTAACCCTTCCCCGAAGCCTGACCCTCACCCGTCCCCTAATCCTAACCCGTACGCTGACACTAAGCCGCGCCCTCACACGTACGCTCCCCCTAAAGCGTTGTCGTACCCTCACCTGGACCCTAAACCGTCCCCGTCCCCTAACCCTAACCCTAGCCCGAACCCTAACCCTAACCCTTCCCCGAAGCCTGACCCTCACCCGTCCCCTAATCCTAACCCGTACGCTGACACTAAGCCGCGCCCTCACACGTACGCTCCCCCTAAAGCGTTGTCGTACCCTCACCTGGACCCTAAACCGTCCCCGTCCCCTAACCCTAACCCTAGCCCGAACCCTCACCCTAACCCTTCCCCGAAGCCTGACCCTCTCCCGTCCCCTAATCCTAACCCGTACGCTGACACTAAGCCGCGCCCTCACACGTACGCTCCCCCTAAAGCGTTGTCGTACCCTCACCTGGACCCTAAACCGTCCCCGTCCCCTAACCCTAACCCTAGCCCGAACCCTAACCCTAACCCTTCCCCATAGCCTGACCCTCACCCGTCCCCTAATCCTAACCTGTACGCTGACACTAACCCGCGCCCTCACACGTACGCTCCCCCTAAAGCGTTATCGTACCCTCACCTGGACCCTAAACCGTCCCCGTCCCCTAACCCTAACCCTAGCCCGAACCCTAACCCTAACCCTTCCCCGAAGCCTGACCCTCACCCGTCCCCTAATCCTAACCCATACGCTGACACTAAGCCGCGCCCTCACACGTACGCTCCCCCTAAAGCGTTGTCGTACCCTCACCTGGACCCTAAACCGTCCCCGTCCCCTAACCCTAACCCTAGCCCGAACCCTAACCCTAACACTTCCCCGAAGCCTGACCCTCACCCGTCCCCTAATCCTAACCCGTACGCTGACACTAACCCACGCCCTAACACGTACGCTCCCCCTAAAGCGTTGTCGTACCCTCACCTGGACCCTAAAGCGTCCCCGTCCGCTAACCCTAACCCTAGCCCGAACCCTAACCCTAACCCTTCCCCGAAGCCTGACCCTCACCCGTCCCCTAATCCTAACCCGTACGCTGACACTAAGCCGCGCCCTCACACGTACGCTCCCGCTAAAGTGTTGTCGTACCCTCACCTGGACCCTAAACCGTCCCCGTCCCCTAACCCTATCCCTAGCCCGAACCCTAACCCTAACCCTTCCCCGAAGCCTGACCCTCAACCTTCCCCTAATCCTAACCCGTACGCTGACACTAACCCGCGCCCTCACACGTACGCTCCCCCTAAAGCGTTGTCGTACCCTCACCTGGACCCTAAACCGTCCCCGTCCCCAAACCCTAACACTTCCCCGAAGCCTGACCCTCACCCGTCCCCTAATCCTAACCCGTACGCTGACAGTAACCCGCGCCCTCACACGTACGCTCCCCCTAAAGGGTTGTCGTACCCTCACCTGGACCCTAAACCGTCCCCGTCCCCTAACCCTAACCCTAGCCCGAACCCTAACCCTAACCCTTCCCCGAAGCCTGACCCTCAACCGTCCCCTAATCCTAACCCGTACGCTGACACTAACCCGCGCCCTCACACGTACGCTCCCCCTAAAGCGTTGTCGTACCCTCACCTGGACCCTAAACCGTCCCCGTCCCCTAACCCTAACCCTAGCCCGAACCCTAACCCTAACCCTTCCCCGAAGCCTGACCCTCAACCGTCCCCTAATCCTAACCCGTACGCTGACACTAACCCGCGCCCTCACACGTACGCTCCCCCTAAAGCGTTGTCGTACCCTCACCTGGACCCTAAACCGTCCCCGTCCCCTAACCCTAACCCTTCCCCGAAGCCTGACCCTCACCCGTCCCCTAATCCTAACCCGTACGCTGACAGTAACCCGCGCCCTCACACGTACGCTCCCCCTAAAGCGTTGTCGTACCCTCACCTGGACCCTAAACCGTCCCCGTCCCCTAACCCTAACCCTAGCCCGAACCCTAACCCTAACCCTTCCCCGAAGCCTGACCCTCACCCGTCCCCTAATCCTAACCCGTACGCTGACACTAACCCGCGCCCTCACACGTACGCTCCCCCTAAAGCGTTGTCGTACCCTCACCTGGACCCTAAACCGTCCCCGTCCCCTAACCCTAACCCTAGCCCGAACCCTAACCCTAACACTTCCCCGAAGCCTGACCCTCACCCGTCCCCTAATCCTAACCCGTACGCTGACACTAACCCGCGCCCTCACAAGTACGCTCCCCCTAAAGCGTTGTCGTACCCTCACCTGGACCCTAAACCGTCCCCGTCCGCTAACCCTAACCCTAGCCCGAACCCTAACCCTAACCCTTCCCCGAAGCCTGACCCTCACCCGTCCCCTAATCCTAACCCGTACGCTGACACTAAGCCGCGCCCTCACACGTACGCTCCCGCTAAAGTGTTGTCGTACCCTCACCTGGACCCTAAACCGTCCCCGTCCCCTAACCCTAACCCTAGCCCGAACCCTAACCCTAACCCTTCCCCGAAGCCTGACCCTCAACCTTCCCCTAATCCTAACCCGTACGCTGACACTAACCCGCGCCCTCACACGTACGCTCCCCCTAAAGCGTTGTCGTACCCTCACCTGGACCCTAAACCGTCCCCGTCCCCTAACCCTAACACTTCCCCGAAGCCTGACCCTCACCCGTCCCCTAATCCTAACCCGTACGCTGACACTAACCCGCGCCCTCACACGTACGCTCCCCCTAAAGCGTTGTCGTACCCTCACCTGGACCCTAAACCGTCCCCGTCCCCTAACCCTAACCCTAGCCCGAACCCTAACCCTAACCCTTCCCCGAAGCCTGACCCTCACCCGTCCCCTAATCCTAACCCGTACGCTGACACTAACCCGCGCCCTCACACGTACGCTCCCCGTAAAGCGTTGTCGTACCCTCACCTGGACCCTAAACCGTCCCCGTCCCCTAACCCTAACCCTAGCCCGAACCCTAACCCTAACCCTTCCTCGAAGCCTGACCCTCACCCGTCCCCTAATCCTAACCCGTACGCTGACACTAACCCGCGCCCTCACACGTACGCTCCCCCTAAAGCGTTGTCGTACCCTCACCTGGACCCTAAACCGTCCCCGTCCCCTAACCCTAACCCTAGCCCGAACCCTAACCCTAACACTTCCCCGAAGCCTGACCCTCACCCGTCCCCTAATCCTAACACGTACGCTGACACTAACCCGCGCCCTCACAAGTACGCTCCCCCTAAAGCGTTGTCGTACCCTCACCTGGACCCTAAACCGTCCCCGTCCCCTAACCCTAACCCTAGCCCGAACCCTAACCCTAACACTTCCCCGAAGCCTGACCCTCACCCGTCCCCTAATCCTAACCCGTACGCTGACACTAACCCGCGCCCTCACAAGTACGCTCCCCCTAAAGCGTTGTCGTACCCTCACCTGGACCCTAAACCGTCCCCGTCCGCTAACCCTAACCCTAGCCCGAACCCTAACCCTAACCCTTCCCCGAAGCCTGACCCTCACCCGTCCCCTAATCCTAACCCGTACGCTGACACTAAGCCGCGCCCTCACACGTACGCTCCCGCTAAAGTGTTGTCGTACCCTCACCTGGACCCTAAACCGTCCCCGTCCCCTAACCCTAACCCTAGCCCGAACCCTAACCCTAACCCTTCCCCGAAGCCTGACCCTCAACCTTCCCCTAATCCTAACCCGTACGCTGACACTAACCCGCGCCCTCACACGTACGCTCCCCCTAAAGCGTTGTCGTACCCTCACCTGGACCCTAAACCGTCCCCGTCCCCTAACCCTAACACTTCCCCGAAGCCTGACCCTCACCCGTCCCCTAATCCTAACCCGTACGCTGACACTAACCCGCGCCCTCACACGTACGCTCCCCCTAAAGCGTTGTCGTACCCTCACCTGGACCCTAAACCGTCCCCGTCCCCTAACCCTAACCCTAGCCCGAACCCTAACCCTAACCCTTCCCCGAAGCCTGACCCTCACCCGTCCCCTAATCCTAACCCGTACGCTGACACTAACCCGCGCCCTCACACGTACGCTCCCCGTAAAGCGTTGTCGTACCCTCACCTGGACCCTAAACCGTCCCCGTCCCCTAACCCTAACCCTAGCCCGAACCCTAACCCTAACCCTTCCTCGAAGCCTGACCCTCACCCGTCCCCTAATCCTAACCCGTACGCTGACACTAACCCGCGCCCTCACACGTACGCTCCCCCTAAAGCGTTGTCGTACCCTCACCTGGACCCTAAACCGTCCCCGTCCCCTAACCCTAACCCTAGCCCGAACCCTAACCCTAACACTTCCCCGAAGCCTGACCCTCACCCGTCCCCTAATCCTAACACGTACGCTGACACTAACCCGCGCCCTCACAAGTACGCTCCCCCTAAAGCGTTGTCGTACCCTCACCTGGACCCTAAACCGTCCCCGTCCGCTAACCCTAACCCTAGCCCGAACCCTAACCCTAACCCTTCCCCGAAGCCTGACCCTCACCCGTCCCCTAATCCTAACCCGTACGCTGACACTAAGCCGCGCCCTCACACGTACGCTCCCGCTAAAGTGTTGTGGTACCCTCACCTGGACCCTAAACCGTCCCCGTCCCCAAACCCTAACCCTAGCCCGAACCCTAACCCTAACCCTTCCCCGAAGCCTGACCCTCAACCTTCCCCTAATCCTAACCCGTAGGCTGACACTAACCCGCGCCCTCACACGTACGCTCCCCCTAAAGCGTTGTCGTACCCTCACCTGGACCCTAAACCGTCCCCGTCCCCTAACCCTAACACTTCCCCGAAGCCTGACCCTCACCCGTCCCCTAACCCTAACCCGTACGCTGACACTAACCCGCGCCCTCACACGTACGCTCCCCCTAAAGCGTTGTCGTACCCTCACCTGGACCCTAAACCGTCCCCGTCCCCTAACCCTAACCCTAGCCCGAACCCTAACCCTAACCCTTCCCCGAAGCCTGACCCTCACCCGTCCCCTAATCCTAACCCGTACGCTGACACTAACCCGCGCCCTCACACGTACGCTCCCCGTAAAGCGTTGTCGTACCCTCACCTGGACCCTAAACCGTCCCCGTCCCCTAACCCTAACCCTAGCCCGAACCCTAACCCTAACCCTTCCCCGAAGCCTGACCCTCACCCGTCCCCTAATCCTAACCCGTACGCTGACACTAACCCGCGCCCTCACACGTACGCTCCCCCTAAAGCGTTGTCGTACCCTCACCTGGACCCTAAACCGTCCCCGTCCCCTAACCCTAACCCTAGCCCGAACCCTAACCCTAACACTTCCCCGAAGCCTGACCCTCACCTATCCCCTAATCCTAACCGGTACGCTGACACTAAGCCGCGCCCTCACACGTACGCTCCCGCTAAAGCGTTGTCGTACCCTCACCTGGACCCTAAACCGTCCCCGTCCCCTAACCCTAACCCTAGCCCGAACCCTAACCCTAACCCTTCCCCGAAGCCTGACCCTCAACCGTCCCCTAATCCTAACCCGTACGCTGACACTAACCCGCGCCCTCACACGTACGCTCCCCCTAAAGCGTTGTCGTACCCTCACCTGGACCCTAAACCGTCCCCGTCCCCTAACCCTAACCCTTCCCCGAAGCCTGACCCTCACCCGTCCCCTAATCCTAACCCGTACGCTGACAGTAACCCGCGCCCTCACACGTACGCTCCCCCTAAAGCGTTGTCGTACCCTCACCTGGACCCTAAACCGTCCCCGTCCCCTAACCCTAACCCTAGCCCGAACCCTAACCCTAACCCTTCCCCGAAGCGTGACCCTCACCCGTCCCCTAATCCTAACCCGTACGCTGACACTAACCCGCGCCCTCACACGTACGCTCCCCCTAAAGCGTTGTCGTGCCCTCACCTGGACCCTAAACCGTCCCCGTCCCCTAACCCTAACCCTAGCCCGAACCCTAACCCTAACACTTCCCCGAAGCCTGACCCTCACCCGTCCCCTAATCCTAACCCGTACGCTGACACTAACCCGCGCCCTCACACGTACGCTCCCCCTAAAGCGTTGTCGTACCCTCACCTGGACCCTAAACCGTCCCCGTCCCCTAAACCTAACCCTAGCCCGAACCCTAACCCTAAACCTTCCCCGAAGCCTGACCCTCACCCGTCCCCTAATCCTAACCCGTACGCTGACACTAAGCCGCGCCCTCACACGTACGCTCCCGCTAAAGCGTTGTCGTACCCTCACCTGGACCCTAAACCGTCCCCGTCCCCTAACCCTAACCCTAGCCCGAACCCTAACACTAACCCTTCCCCGAAGCCTGACCCTCAACCGTCCCCTAATCCTAACCCGTACGCTGACACTAACCCGCGCCCTCACACGTACGCTCCCCCTAAAGCGTTGTCGTACCCTCACCTAGACCCTAAACCGTCCCCGTCCCCTAACCCTAACCCTTCCCCGAAGCCTGACCCTCACCCGTGCCCTAATCCTAAGCCGTACGCTGACAGTAACCCGCGCCCTCACACGTACGCTCCCCCTAAAGCGTTGTCGTACCCTCACCTGGACCCTAAACCATCCCCGTCCCCTAACCCTAACCCTAGCCCGAACCCTAACCCTAACCCTTCCCCGAAGCCTGACCCTCACCTGTCCCCTAATCCTAACCCGTACGCTGACACTAACCCGCGCCCTCACACGTACGCTCCCCCTAAAGCGTTGTCGTACCCTCACCTGGACCCTAAACCGTCCCCGTCCCCTAACCCTAACCCTAGCCCGAACCCTAACCCTAACACTTCCCCGAAGCCTGACCCTCACCCGTCCCCTAATCCTAACCCGTACGCTGACACTAACCCGCGCCCTCACACGTACGCTCCCCCTAAAGCGTTGTCGTACCCTCACCTGGACCCTAAACCGTCCCCGTCCCCTAACCCTAACCCTAGCCCGAACCCTAACCCTAACCCTTCCCCGAAGCCTGACCCTCACCCGTCCCCTAATCCTAACCCGTACGCTGACACTAAGCCGCGCCCTCACACGTACGCTCCCACTAAAGCGTTGTCGTACCCTCACCTGGACCCTAAACCGTCCCCGTCCCCTAACCCTAACCCTAGCCCGAACCCTAACACTAACCCTTCCCCGAAGCCTGACCCTCAACCGTCCCCTAATCCTAACCCGAACGCTGACACTAACCCGCGCCCTCACACGTACGCTCCCCCTAAAGCGTTGTCGTACCCTCACCTGGACCCTAAACCGTCCCCGTCCCCTAACCCTAACCCTAGCCCGAACCCTAACCCTAACCCTTCCCCGAAGCCTGACCCTCAACCGTCCCCTAATCCTAACCCGTACGCTGACACTAAGCCGCGCCCTCACACGTACGCTCCCGCTAAAGCGTTGTCGTACCCTCAACTGGACCCTAAACCGTCCCCGTCCCCTAACCCTAACCCTAGCCCGAACCCTAACACTAACCCTTCCCCGAAGCCTGACCCTCACCCGTCCCCTAATCCTAACCCGTACGCTGACACTAACCCGCGCCCTCACACGTACGCTCCCCCTAAAGCGTTGTCGTACCCTCACCTGGACCCTAAACCGTCCCCGTCCCCTAACCCTAACCCTTCCCCGAAGCCTGACCCTCACCCGTCCCCTAATCCTAACCCGTACGCTGACAGTAACCCGCGCCCTCACACGTACGCTCCCCCTAAAGCGTTGTCGTACCCTCACCTGGACCCTAAACCGTCCCCGTCCCCTAACCCTAACCCTAGCCCGAACCCTAACCCTAACCCTTCCCCGAAGCCTGACCCTCACCCTTCCCCTAATCCTAACCCGTACGCTGACACTAACCCACGCCCTCACACGTACGCTCCCCCTAAAGCTTTGTCGTACCCTCACCTGGACCCTAAACCGTCCCCGTCCCCTAACCCTAACCCTAGCCCGAACCCTAACCCTAACCCTTCCCCGAAGCCTGACCCTCACCCGTCCCCTAATCCTAACCCGTACGCTGACACTAAGCCGCGCCCTCACACGTACGCTCCCCCTAAAGCGTTGTCGTACCCTCACCTGGACCCTAAACCGTCCCCGTCCCCTAACCCTAACCCTAGCCCGAACCCTAACCCTAACCCTTCCCCGAAGCCTGACCCTCACCCGTCCCCTAATCCTAACCCGTACGCTGACACTAAGCCGCGCCCTCACACGTACGCTCCCCCTAAAGCGTTGTCGTACCCTCACCTGGACCCTAAACCGTCCCCGTCCCCTAACCCTAACCCTAGTCCGAACCCTAACCCTAACTCTTCCCCGAAGCCTGACCCTCACCCGTCCCCTAATCCTAACCCGTACGCTGGCACTAACCCGCGCCCTCACACGTACGCTCCCCCTAAAGCGTTGTCGTACCCTCACCTGGACCCTAAACCGTCCCCGTCCCCTAACCCTAACCCTAGCCCGAACCCTAACCCTAACCCTTCCCCGAAGCCTGACCCTCACCCGTCCCCTAATCCTAACCCGTACGCTGACACTAACCCGCGCCCTCACACGTACGCTCCCCCTACAGCGTTGTCGTACCCTCACCTGGACCCTAAACCGTCCCCGTCCCCTAACCCTAGCCCGAACCCTAACCCTAACCCTTCCCCGAAGCCTGACCCTCACCCGTCCCCTAATCCTAACCCGTACGCTGACACTAACCCGCGCCCTCACACGTACGCTCCCCCTAAAGCGTTGTCGTACCCTCACCTGGACCCTAAACCGTCCCCGTCCCCTAACCCTAACCCTAGCCCGAACCCTAACCCTAACACTTCCCCGAAGCCTGACCCTCACCCGTCCCCTAATCCTAACCCGTACGCTGTGACTAAGCTGCGCCCTCACAAGTACGCTCCCCCTAAAGCGTTGTCGTACCCTCACCTGGACCCTAAACCGTCCCCGTCCCCTAACCCTAACCCTAGCCCGAAACCTAACCCTAACCCTTCCCCGAAGCCTGACCCTCACCCGTCCCCTAATCCTAACCCGTACGCTGACACTAACCCGCGCCCTCACACATACGCTCCCCCTAAAGCGTTGTCGTACCCTCACCTGGACCCTAAACCGTCCCCGTCCCCTAACCCTAACCCTAGCCCGAACCCTAACCCTAACCCTTCCCCGAAGCCTGACCCTCACCCGTCCGCTAATCCTAACCCGTACGCTGACACTAAGCCGCGCCCTCACACGTACCCTCCCGCTAAAGCGTTGTCGTACCCTCACCTGGACCCTAAACCGTCCCCGTCCCCTAACCCTAACCCTAGCCCGAACCCTAACCCTAACCCTTCCCCGAAGCCTGACCCTCAACCGTCCCCTAATCCTAACCCGTACGCTGACACTAACCCGCGCCCTCACACGTACGCTCCCCCTAAAGCGTTGTCGTACCCTCACCTGGACCCTAAACCGTCCCCGTCCCCTAACCCTAACCCTAGCCCGAACACTAACCCTAACCCTTCCCCGAAGCCTGACCCTCACCTGTCCCCTAATCCTAACCCGTACGCTGACACTAAGCCACGCCCTCACACGTACGCTCCCCCTAAAGCGTTGTCGTACCCTCACCTGGACCCTAAACCGTCCCCGTCCCCTAACCCTAACCCTAGCCCGAACCCTAACCCTAACCCTTCCCCGAAGCCTGACCCTCACCCGTCCCCTAATCCTAACCCGTACGCTGACGCTAAGCCACGCCCTCACACGTACGCTCCCCCTAAAGCATTGTCGTACCCTCACCTGGACCCTAAACCGTCCCCGTCCCCTAACCCTAACCCTAGCCCGAACCCTAACCCTAACCCTTCCCTGAAGCCTGACCCTCACCTGTCCCCTAATCCTAACCCGTACGCTGACACTAAGCCACGCCCTCACACGTACGCTCCCCCTAAAGCGTTGTCGTACCCTCACCTGGACCCTAAACCGTCCCCGTCCCCTAACCCTAACCCTAGCCCGAACCCTAACCCTAACCCTTCTCCGAAGCCTGACCCTCACCCGTCCCCTAATCCTAACCCGTACGCTGACGCTAACCCTCGCCCTCACACGTACGCTCCCCCTAAAGCGTTGTCGTACCCTCACCTGGACCCTAAACCGTCCCCGTCCCCTAACCCTAACCCTAGCCCGAACCCTAACCCTAACCCTTCCCCGAAGCCTGACCCTCACCCGTCCCCTAATCCTAACCCGTACGCTGACACTAAGCCGCGCCCTCACACGTACCCTCCCCCTAAAGCGTTGTCGTACCCTCACCTGGACCCTAAACCGTCCCCGTCCCCTAACCCTAACCCTAGCCCGAACCCTAACCCTAACCCTTCCCCTAAGCCTGACACTCACACGTCCCCTAATCCTAACCCGTACGCTGACACTAAGCCGCGCCCTCACACGTACGCTCCCGCTAAAGCGTTGTCGTACTCTCACCTGGACCCTAAACCGTCCCCGTCCCCTAACCCTAACCCTAGCCCGAACCCTAACCCTAAACCTTCCCCGAAGCCTGACCCTCAACCGTCCCCTAATCCTAACCCATACGCTGACACTAACCCACGCCCTCACACGTACGCTCCCCCTAAAGCGTTGTCGTACCCTCACCTGGACCCTAAACCGTCCCCGTCCCCTAACTCTAACCCTTCCCCGAAGCCTGACCCTCACCCGTCCCCTAATCCTAACCCGTACGCTGACACTAACACGCGCCCTCACACGTACGCTCCCCCTAAAGCGTTGTCGTACCCTCACCTGGACCCTAAACCGTCCCCGTCCCCTAACCCTAACCCTAGCCCGAACCCTAACCCTAACCCTTCCCCGAAGCCTGACCCTCACCCGTCCCCTAATCCTAACCCGTACGCTGACACTAAGCCGCGCCCTCACACGTACGCTCCCCCTAAAGCGTTGTCGTACCCTCACCTGGACCCTAAACCGTCCCCGTCCCCTAACCCTAACCCTAGCCCGAACCCTAACCCTAACCCTTCCCCGAAGCCTGACCCTCACCCGTCCCCTAATCCTAACCCGTACGCTGACACTAAGCCGCGCCCTCACACGTACGCTCCCGCTAAAGTGTTGTCGTACCCTCACCTGGACCCTAAACCGTCCCCGTCCCCTAACCCTAACCCTAGCCCGAACCCTAACCCTAACCCTTCCCCGAAGCCTGACCCTCAACCTTCCCCTAATCCTAACCCGTACGCTGACACTAACCCGCGCCCTCACACGTACGCTCCCCCTAAAGCGTTGTCGTACCCTCACCTGGACCCTAAACCGTCCCCGTCCCCTAACCCTAACACTTCCCCGAAGCCTGACCCTCACCCGTCCCCTAATCCTAACCCGTACGCTGACACTAACCCGCGCCCTCACACGTACGCTCCCCCTAAAGCGTTGTCGTACCCTCACCTGGACCCTAAACCGTCCCCGTCCCCTAACCCTAACCCTAGCCCGAACCCTAACCCTAACCCTTCCCCGAAGCCTGACCCTCACCCGTCCCCTAATCCTAACCCGTACGCTGACACTAACCCGCGCCCTCACACGTACGCTCCCCGTAAAGCGTTGTCGTACCCTCACCTGGACCCTAAACCGTCCCCGTCCCCTAACCCTAACCCTAGCCCGAACCCTAACCCTAACCCTTCCTCGAAGCCTGACCCTCACCCGTCCCCTAATCCTAACCCGTACGCTGACACTAACCCGCGCCCTCACACGTACGCTCCCCCTAAAGCGTTGTCGTACCCTCACCTGGACCCTAAACCGTCCCCGTCCCCTAACCCTAACCCTAGCCCGAACCCTAACCCTAACACTTCCCCGAAGCCTGACCCTCACCCGTCCCCTAATCCTAACACGTACGCTGACACTAACCCGCGCCCTCACAAGTACGCTCCCCCTAAAGCGTTGTCGTACCCTCACCTGGACCCTAAACCGTCCCCGTCCCCTAACCCTAACCCTAGCCCGAACCCTAACCCTAACACTTCCCCGAAGCCTGACCCTCACCCGTCCCCTAATCCTAACCCGTACGCTGACACTAACCCGCGCCCTCACAAGTACGCTCCCCCTAAAGCGTTGTCGTACCCTCACCTGGACCCTAAACCGTCCCCGTCCGCTAACCCTAACCCTAGCCCGAACCCTAACCCTAACCCTTCCCCGAAGCCTGACCCTCACCCGTCCCCTAATCCTAACCCGTACGCTGACACTAAGCCGCGCCCTCACACGTACGCTCCCGCTAAAGTGTTGTCGTACCCTCACCTGGACCCTAAACCGTCCCCGTCCCCTAACCCTAACCCTAGCCCGAACCCTAACCCTAACCCTTCCCCGAAGCCTGACCCTCAACCTTCCCCTAATCCTAACCCGTACGCTGACACTAACCCGCGCCCTCACACGTACGCTCCCCCTAAAGCGTTGTCGTACCCTCACCTGGACCCTAAACCGTCCCCGTCCCCTAACCCTAACACTTCCCCGAAGCCTGACCCTCACCCGTCCCCTAATCCTAACCCGTACGCTGACACTAACCCGCGCCCTCACACGTACGCTCCCCCTAAAGCGTTGTCGTACCCTCACCTGGACCCTAAACCGTCCCCGTCCCCTAACCCTAACCCTAGCCCGAACCCTAACCCTAACCCTTCCCCGAAGCCTGACCCTCACCCGTCCCCTAATCCTAACCCGTACGCTGACACTAACCCGCGCCCTCACACGTACGCTCCCCGTAAAGCGTTGTCGTACCCTCACCTGGACCCTAAACCGTCCCCGTCCCCTAACCCTAACCCTAGCCCGAACCCTAACCCTAACCCTTCCTCGAAGCCTGACCCTCACCCGTCCCCTAATCCTAACCCGTACGCTGACACTAACCCGCGCCCTCACACGTACGCTCCCCCTAAAGCGTTGTCGTACCCTCACCTGGACCCTAAACCGTCCCCGTCCCCTAACCCTAACCCTAGCCCGAACCCTAACCCTAACACTTCCCCGAAGCCTGACCCTCACCCGTCCCCTAATCCTAACACGTACGCTGACACTAACCCGCGCCCTCACAAGTACGCTCCCCCTAAAGCGTTGTCGTACCCTCACCTGGACCCTAAACCGTCCCCGTCCGCTAACCCTAACCCTAGCCCGAACCCTAACCCTAACCCTTCCCCGAAGCCTGACCCTCACCCGTCCCCTAATCCTAACCCGTACGCTGACACTAAGCCGCGCCCTCACACGTACGCTCCCGCTAAAGTGTTGTGGTACCCTCACCTGGACCCTAAACCGTCCCCGTCCCCAAACCCTAACCCTAGCCCGAACCCTAACCCTAACCCTTCCCCGAAGCCTGACCCTCAACCTTCCCCTAATCCTAACCCGTAGGCTGACACTAACCCGCGCCCTCACACGTACGCTCCCCCTAAAGCGTTGTCGTACCCTCACCTGGACCCTAAACCGTCCCCGTCCCCTAACCCTAACACTTCCCCGAAGCCTGACCCTCACCCGTCCCCTAACCCTAACCCGTACGCTGACACTAACCCGCGCCCTCACACGTACGCTCCCCCTAAAGCGTTGTCGTACCCTCACCTGGACCCTAAACCGTCCCCGTCCCCTAACCCTAACCCTAGCCCGAACCCTAACCCTAACCCTTCCCCGAAGCCTGACCCTCACCCGTCCCCTAATCCTAACCCGTACGCTGACACTAACCCGCGCCCTCACACGTACGCTCCCCGTAAAGCGTTGTCGTACCCTCACCTGGACCCTAAACCGTCCCCGTCCCCTAACCCTAACCCTAGCCCGAACCCTAACCCTAACCCTTCCCCGAAGCCTGACCCTCACCCGTCCCCTAATCCTAACCCGTACGCTGACACTAACCCGCGCCCTCACACGTACGCTCCCCCTAAAGCGTTGTCGTACCCTCACCTGGACCCTAAACCGTCCCCGTCCCCTAACCCTAACCCTAGCCCGAACCCTAACCCTAACACTTCCCCGAAGCCTGACCCTCACCTATCCCCTAATCCTAACCGGTACGCTGACACTAAGCCGCGCCCTCACACGTACGCTCCCGCTAAAGCGTTGTCGTACCCTCACCTGGACCCTAAACCGTCCCCGTCCCCTAACCCTAACCCTAGCCCGAACCCTAACCCTAACCCTTCCCCGAAGCCTGACCCTCAACCGTCCCCTAATCCTAACCCGTACGCTGACACTAACCCGCGCCCTCACACGTACGCTCCCCCTAAAGCGTTGTCGTACCCTCACCTGGACCCTAAACCGTCCCCGTCCCCTAACCCTAACCCTTCCCCGAAGCCTGACCCTCACCCGTCCCCTAATCCTAACCCGTACGCTGACAGTAACCCGCGCCCTCACACGTACGCTCCCCCTAAAGCGTTGTCGTACCCTCACCTGGACCCTAAACCGTCCCCGTCCCCTAACCCTAACCCTAGCCCGAACCCTAACCCTAACCCTTCCCCGAAGCGTGACCCTCACCCGTCCCCTAATCCTAACCCGTACGCTGACACTAACCCGCGCCCTCACACGTACGCTCCCCCTAAAGCGTTGTCGTGCCCTCACCTGGACCCTAAACCGTCCCCGTCCCCTAACCCTAACCCTAGCCCGAACCCTAACCCTAACACTTCCCCGAAGCCTGACCCTCACCCGTCCCCTAATCCTAACCCGTACGCTGACACTAACCCGCGCCCTCACACGTACGCTCCCCCTAAAGCGTTGTCGTACCCTCACCTGGACCCTAAACCGTCCCCGTCCCCTAAACCTAACCCTAGCCCGAACCCTAACCCTAAACCTTCCCCGAAGCCTGACCCTCACCCGTCCCCTAATCCTAACCCGTACGCTGACACTAAGCCGCGCCCTCACACGTACGCTCCCGCTAAAGCGTTGTCGTACCCTCACCTGGACCCTAAACCGTCCCCGTCCCCTAACCCTAACCCTAGCCCGAACCCTAACACTAACCCTTCCCCGAAGCCTGACCCTCAACCGTCCCCTAATCCTAACCCGTACGCTGACACTAACCCGCGCCCTCACACGTACGCTCCCCCTAAAGCGTTGTCGTACCCTCACCTAGACCCTAAACCGTCCCCGTCCCCTAACCCTAACCCTTCCCCGAAGCCTGACCCTCACCCGTGCCCTAATCCTAAGCCGTACGCTGACAGTAACCCGCGCCCTCACACGTACGCTCCCCCTAAAGCGTTGTCGTACCCTCACCTGGACCCTAAACCATCCCCGTCCCCTAACCCTAACCCTAGCCCGAACCCTAACCCTAACCCTTCCCCGAAGCCTGACCCTCACCTGTCCCCTAATCCTAACCCGTACGCTGACACTAACCCGCGCCCTCACACGTACGCTCCCCCTAAAGCGTTGTCGTACCCTCACCTGGACCCTAAACCGTCCCCGTCCCCTAACCCTAACCCTAGCCCGAACCCTAACCCTAACACTTCCCCGAAGCCTGACCCTCACCCGTCCCCTAATCCTAACCCGTACGCTGACACTAACCCGCGCCCTCACACGTACGCTCCCCCTAAAGCGTTGTCGTACCCTCACCTGGACCCTAAACCGTCCCCGTCCCCTAACCCTAACCCTAGCCCGAACCCTAACCCTAACCCTTCCCCGAAGCCTGACCCTCACCCGTCCCCTAATCCTAACCCGTACGCTGACACTAAGCCGCGCCCTCACACGTACGCTCCCACTAAAGCGTTGTCGTACCCTCACCTGGACCCTAAACCGTCCCCGTCCCCTAACCCTAACCCTAGCCCGAACCCTAACACTAACCCTTCCCCGAAGCCTGACCCTCAACCGTCCCCTAATCCTAACCCGAACGCTGACACTAACCCGCGCCCTCACACGTACGCTCCCCCTAAAGCGTTGTCGTACCCTCACCTGGACCCTAAACCGTCCCCGTCCCCTAACCCTAACCCTAGCCCGAACCCTAACCCTAACCCTTCCCCGAAGCCTGACCCTCAACCGTCCCCTAATCCTAACCCGTACGCTGACACTAAGCCGCGCCCTCACACGTACGCTCCCGCTAAAGCGTTGTCGTACCCTCAACTGGACCCTAAACCGTCCCCGTCCCCTAACCCTAACCCTAGCCCGAACCCTAACACTAACCCTTCCCCGAAGCCTGACCCTCACCCGTCCCCTAATCCTAACCCGTACGCTGACACTAACCCGCGCCCTCACACGTACGCTCCCCCTAAAGCGTTGTCGTACCCTCACCTGGACCCTAAACCGTCCCCGTCCCCTAACCCTAACCCTTCCCCGAAGCCTGACCCTCACCCGTCCCCTAATCCTAACCCGTACGCTGACAGTAACCCGCGCCCTCACACGTACGCTCCCCCTAAAGCGTTGTCGTACCCTCACCTGGACCCTAAACCGTCCCCGTCCCCTAACCCTAACCCTAGCCCGAACCCTAACCCTAACCCTTCCCCGAAGCCTGACCCTCACCCTTCCCCTAATCCTAACCCGTACGCTGACACTAACCCACGCCCTCACACGTACGCTCCCCCTAAAGCTTTGTCGTACCCTCACCTGGACCCTAAACCGTCCCCGTCCCCTAACCCTAACCCTAGCCCGAACCCTAACCCTAACCCTTCCCCGAAGCCTGACCCTCACCCGTCCCCTAATCCTAACCCGTACGCTGACACTAAGCCGCGCCCTCACACGTACGCTCCCCCTAAAGCGTTGTCGTACCCTCACCTGGACCCTAAACCGTCCCCGTCCCCTAACCCTAACCCTAGCCCGAACCCTAACCCTAACCCTTCCCCGAAGCCTGACCCTCACCCGTCCCCTAATCCTAACCCGTACGCTGACACTAAGCCGCGCCCTCACACGTACGCTCCCCCTAAAGCGTTGTCGTACCCTCACCTGGACCCTAAACCGTCCCCGTCCCCTAACCCTAACCCTAGTCCGAACCCTAACCCTAACTCTTCCCCGAAGCCTGACCCTCACCCGTCCCCTAATCCTAACCCGTACGCTGGCACTAACCCGCGCCCTCACACGTACGCTCCCCCTAAAGCGTTGTCGTACCCTCACCTGGACCCTAAACCGTCCCCGTCCCCTAACCCTAACCCTAGCCCGAACCCTAACCCTAACCCTTCCCCGAAGCCTGACCCTCACCCGTCCCCTAATCCTAACCCGTACGCTGACACTAACCCGCGCCCTCACACGTACGCTCCCCCTACAGCGTTGTCGTACCCTCACCTGGACCCTAAACCGTCCCCGTCCCCTAACCCTAGCCCGAACCCTAACCCTAACCCTTCCCCGAAGCCTGACCCTCACCCGTCCCCTAATCCTAACCCGTACGCTGACACTAACCCGCGCCCTCACACGTACGCTCCCCCTAAAGCGTTGTCGTACCCTCACCTGGACCCTAAACCGTCCCCGTCCCCTAACCCTAACCCTAGCCCGAACCCTAACCCTAACACTTCCCCGAAGCCTGACCCTCACCCGTCCCCTAATCCTAACCCGTACGCTGTGACTAAGCTGCGCCCTCACAAGTACGCTCCCCCTAAAGCGTTGTCGTACCCTCACCTGGACCCTAAACCGTCCCCGTCCCCTAACCCTAACCCTAGCCCGAAACCTAACCCTAACCCTTCCCCGAAGCCTGACCCTCACCCGTCCCCTAATCCTAACCCGTACGCTGACACTAACCCGCGCCCTCACACATACGCTCCCCCTAAAGCGTTGTCGTACCCTCACCTGGACCCTAAACCGTCCCCGTCCCCTAACCCTAACCCTAGCCCGAACCCTAACCCTAACCCTTCCCCGAAGCCTGACCCTCACCCGTCCGCTAATCCTAACCCGTACGCTGACACTAAGCCGCGCCCTCACACGTACCCTCCCGCTAAAGCGTTGTCGTACCCTCACCTGGACCCTAAACCGTCCCCGTCCCCTAACCCTAACCCTAGCCCGAACCCTAACCCTAACCCTTCCCCGAAGCCTGACCCTCAACCGTCCCCTAATCCTAACCCGTACGCTGACACTAACCCGCGCCCTCACACGTACGCTCCCCCTAAAGCGTTGTCGTACCCTCACCTGGACCCTAAACCGTCCCCGTCCCCTAACCCTAACCCTAGCCCGAACACTAACCCTAACCCTTCCCCGAAGCCTGACCCTCACCTGTCCCCTAATCCTAACCCGTACGCTGACACTAAGCCACGCCCTCACACGTACGCTCCCCCTAAAGCGTTGTCGTACCCTCACCTGGACCCTAAACCGTCCCCGTCCCCTAACCCTAACCCTAGCCCGAACCCTAACCCTAACCCTTCCCCGAAGCCTGACCCTCACCCGTCCCCTAATCCTAACCCGTACGCTGACGCTAAGCCACGCCCTCACACGTACGCTCCCCCTAAAGCATTGTCGTACCCTCACCTGGACCCTAAACCGTCCCCGTCCCCTAACCCTAACCCTAGCCCGAACCCTAACCCTAACCCTTCCCTGAAGCCTGACCCTCACCTGTCCCCTAATCCTAACCCGTACGCTGACACTAAGCCACGCCCTCACACGTACGCTCCCCCTAAAGCGTTGTCGTACCCTCACCTGGACCCTAAACCGTCCCCGTCCCCTAACCCTAACCCTAGCCCGAACCCTAACCCTAACCCTTCTCCGAAGCCTGACCCTCACCCGTCCCCTAATCCTAACCCGTACGCTGACGCTAACCCTCGCCCTCACACGTACGCTCCCCCTAAAGCGTTGTCGTACCCTCACCTGGACCCTAAACCGTCCCCGTCCCCTAACCCTAACCCTAGCCCGAACCCTAACCCTAACCCTTCCCCGAAGCCTGACCCTCACCCGTCCCCTAATCCTAACCCGTACGCTGACACTAAGCCGCGCCCTCACACGTACCCTCCCCCTAAAGCGTTGTCGTACCCTCACCTGGACCCTAAACCGTCCCCGTCCCCTAACCCTAACCCTAGCCCGAACCCTAACCCTAACCCTTCCCCTAAGCCTGACACTCACACGTCCCCTAATCCTAACCCGTACGCTGACACTAAGCCGCGCCCTCACACGTACGCTCCCGCTAAAGCGTTGTCGTACTCTCACCTGGACCCTAAACCGTCCCCGTCCCCTAACCCTAACCCTAGCCCGAACCCTAACCCTAAACCTTCCCCGAAGCCTGACCCTCAACCGTCCCCTAATCCTAACCCATACGCTGACACTAACCCACGCCCTCACACGTACGCTCCCCCTAAAGCGTTGTCGTACCCTCACCTGGACCCTAAACCGTCCCCGTCCCCTAACTCTAACCCTTCCCCGAAGCCTGACCCTCACCCGTCCCCTAATCCTAACCCGTACGCTGACACTAACACGCGCCCTCACACGTACGCTCCCCCTAAAGCGTTGTCGTACCCTCACCTGGACCCTAAACCGTCCCCGTCCCCTAACCCTAACCCTAGCCCGAACCCTAACCCTAACCCTTCCCCGAAGCCTGACCCTCACCCGTCCCCTAATCCTAACCCGTACGCTGACACTAAGCCGCGCCCTCACACGTACGCTCCCCCTAAAGCGTTGTCGTACCCTCACCTGGACCCTAAACCGTCCCCGTCCCCTAACCCTAACCCTAGCCCGAACCCTAACCCTAACCCTTCCCCGAAGCCTGACCCTCACCCGTCCCCTAATCCTAACCCGTACGCTGACACTAAGCCGCGCCCTCACACGTACGCTCCCCCTAAAGCGTTGTCGTACCCTCACCTGGACCCTAAACCGTCCCCGTCCCCTAACCCTAACCCTAGCCCGAACCCTCACCCTAACCCTTCCCCGAAGCCTGACCCTCTCCCGTCCCCTAATCCTAACCCGTACGCTGACACTAAGCCGCGCCCTCACACGTACGCTCCCCCTAAAGCGTTGTCGTACCCTCACCTGGACCCTAAACCGTCCCCGTCCCCTAACCCTAACCCTAGCCCGAACCCTAACCCTAACCCTTCCCCATAGCCTGACCCTCACCCGTCCCCTAATCCTAACCTGTACGCTGACACTAACCCGCGCCCTCACACGTACGCTCCCCCTAAAGCGTTATCGTACCCTCACCTGGACCCTAAACCGTCCCCGTCCCCTAACCCTAACCCTAGCCCGAACCCTAACCCTAACCCTTCCCCGAAGCCTGACCCTCACCCGTCCCCTAATCCTAACCCATACGCTGACACTAAGCCGCGCCCTCACACGTACGCTCCCCCTAAAGCGTTGTCGTACCCTCACCTGGACCCTAAACCGTCCCCGTCCCCTAACCCTAACCCTAGCCCGAACCCTAACCCTAACACTTCCCCGAAGCCTGACCCTCACCCGTCCCCTAATCCTAACCCGTACGCTGACACTAACCCGCGCCCTAACACGTACGCTCCCCCTAAAGCGTTGTCGTACCCTCACCTGGACCCTAAACCGTCCCCGTCCGCTAACCCTAACCCTAGCCCGAACCCTAACCCTAACCCTTCCCCGAAGCCTGACCCTCACCCGTCCCCTAATCCTAACCCGTACGCTGACACTAAGCCGCGCCCTCACACGTACGCTCCCGCTAAAGTGTTGTCGTACCCTCACCTGGACCCTAAACCGTCCCCGTCCCCTAACCCTAACCCTAGCCCGAACCCTAACCCTAACCCTTCCCCGAAGCCTGACCCTCAACCTTCCCCTAATCCTAACCCGTAGGCTGACACTAACCCGCGCCCTCACACGTACGCTCCCCCTAAAGCGTTGTCGTACCCTCACCTGGACCCTAAACCGTCCCCGTCCCCTAACCCTAACACTTCCCCGAAGCCTGACCCTCACCCGTCCCCTAACCCTAACCCGTACGCTGACACTAACCCGCGCCCTCACACGTACGCTCCCCCTAAAGCGTTGTCGTACCCTCACCTGGACCCTAAACCGTCCCCGTCCCCTAACCCTAACCCTAGCCCGAACCCTAACCCTAACCCTTCCCCGAAGCCTGACCCTCACCCGTCCCCTAATCCTAACCCGTACGCTGACACTAACCCGCGCCCTCACACGTACGCTCCCCGTAAAGCGTTGTCGTACCCTCACCTGGACCCTAAACCGTCCCCGTCCCCTAACCCTAACCCTAGCCCGAACCCTAACCCTAACCCTTCCCCGAAGCCTGACCCTCACCCGTCCCCTAATCCTAACCCGTACGCTGACACTAACCCGCGCCCTCACACGTACGCTCCCCCTAAAGCGTTGTCGTACCCTCACCTGGACCCTAAACCGTCCCCGTCCCCTAACCCTAACCCTAGCCCGAACCCTAACCCTAACACTTCCCCGAAGCCTGACCCTCACCTATCCCCTAATCCTAACCGGTACGCTGACACTAAGCCGCGCCCTCACACGTACGCTCCCGCTAAAGCGTTGTCGTACCCTCACCTGGACCCTAAACCGTCCCCGTCCCCTAACCCTAACCCTAGCCCGAACCCTAACCCTAACCCTTCCCCGAAGCCTGACCCTCAACCGTCCCCTAATCCTAACCCGTACGCTGACACTAACCCGCGCCCTCACACGTACGCTCCCCCTAAAGCGTTGTCGTACCCTCACCTGGACCCTAAACCGTCCCCGTCCCCTAACCCTAACCCTTCCCCGAAGCCTGACCCTCACCCGTCCCCTAATCCTAACCCGTACGCTGACAGTAACCCGCGCCCTCACACGTACGCTCCCCCTAAAGCGTTGTCGTACCCTCACCTGGACCCTAAACCGTCCCCGTCCCCTAACCCTAACCCTAGCCCGAACCCTAACCCTAACCCTTCCCCGAAGCGTGACCCTCACCCGTCCCCTAATCCTAACCCGTACGCTGACACTAACCCGCGCCCTCACACGTACGCTCCCCCTAAAGCGTTGTCGTGCCCTCACCTGGACCCTAAACCGTCCCCGTCCCCTAACCCTAACCCTAGCCCGAACCCTAACCCTAACACTTCCCCGAAGCCTGACCCTCACCCGTCCCCTAATCCTAACCCGTACGCTGACACTAACCCGCGCCCTCACACGTACGCTCCCCCTAAAGCGTTGTCGTACCCTCACCTGGACCCTAAACCGTCCCCGTCCCCTAACCCTAACCCTAGCCCGAACCCTAACCCTAAACCTTCCCCGAAGCCTGACCCTCACCCGTCCCCTAATCCTAACCGGTACGCTGACACTAAGCCGCGCCCTCACACGTACGCTCCCGCTAAAGCGTTGTCGTACCCTCACCTGGACCCTAAACCGTCCCCGTCCCCTAACCCTAACCCTAGCCCGAACCCTAACACTAACCCTTCCCCGAAGCCTGACCCTCAACCGTCCCCTAATCCTAACCCGTACGCTGACACTAACCCGCGCCCTCACACGTACGCTCCCCCTAAAGCGTTGTCGTACCCTCACCTGGACCCTAAACCGTCCCCGTCCCCTAACCCTAACCCTTCCCCGAAGCCTGACCCTCACCCGTGCCCTAATCCTAAGCCGTACGCTGACAGTAACCCGCGCCCTCACACGTACGCTCCCCCTAAAGCGTTGTCGTACCCTCACCTGGACCCTAAACCATCCCCGTCCCCTAACCCTAACCCTAGCCCGAACCCTAACCCTAACCCTTCCCCGAAGCCTGACCCTCACCTGTCCCCTAATCCTAACCCGTACGCTGACACTAACCCGCGCCCTCACACGTACGCTCCCCCTAAAGCGTTGTCGTACCCTCACCTGGACCCTAAACCGTCCCCGTCCCCTAACCCTAACCCTAGCCCGAACCCTAACCCTAACACTTCCCCGAAGCCTGACCCTCACCCGTCCCCTAATCCTAACCCGTACGCTGACACTAACCCGCGCCCTCACACGTACGCTCCCCCTAAAGCGTTGTCGTACCCTCACCTGGACCCTAAACCGTCCCCGTCCCCTAACCCTAACCCTAGCCCGAACCCTAACCCTAACCCTTCCCCGAAGCCTGACCCTCACCCGTCCCCTAATCCTAACCCGTACGCTGACACTAAGCCGCGCCCTCACACGTACGCTCCCACTAAAGCGTTGTCGTACCCTCACCTGGACCCTAAACCGTCCCCGTCCCCTAACCCTAACCCTAGCCCGAACCCTAACACTAACCCTTCCCCGAAGCCTGACCCTCAACCGTCCCCTAATCCTAACCCGAACGCTGACACTAACCCACGCCCTCACACGTACGCTCCCCCTAAAGCGTTGTCGTACCCTCACCTGGACCCTAAACCGTCCCCGTCCCCTAACCCTAACCCTAGCCCGAACCCTAACCCTAACCCTTCCCCGAAGCCTGACCCTCAACCGTCCCCTAATCCTAACCCGTACGCTGACACTAAGCCGCGCCCTCACACGTACGCTCCCGCTAAAGCGTTGTCGTACCCTCAACTGGACCCTAAACCGTCCCCGTCCCCTAACCCTAACCCTAGCCCGAACCCTAACACTAACCCTTCCCCGAAGCCTGACCCTCACCCGTCCCCTAATCCTAACCCGTACGCTGACACTAACCCGCGCCCTCACACGTACGCTCCCCCTAAAGCGTTGTCGTACCCTCACCTGGACCCTAAACCGTCCCCGTCCCCTAACCCTAACCCTTCCCCGAAGCCTGACCCTCACCCGTCCCCTAATCCTAACCCGTACGCTGACAGTAACCCGCGCCCTCACACGTACGCTCCCCCTAAAGCGTTGTCGTACCCTCACCTGGACCCTAAACCGTCCCCGTCCCCTAACCCTAACCCTAGCCCGAACCCTAACCCTAACCCTTCCCCGAAGCCTGACCCTCACCCTTCCCCTAATCCTAACCCGTACGCTGACACTAACCCACGCCCTCACACGTACGCTCCCCCTAAAGCTTTGTCGTACCCTCACCTGGACCCTAAACCGTCCCCGTCCCCTAACCCTAACCCTAGCCCGAACCCTAACCCTAACCCTTCCCCGAAGCCTGACCCTCACCCGTCCCCTAATCCTAACCCGTACGCTGACACTAAGCCGCGCCCTCACACGTACGCTCCCCCTAAAGCGTTGTCGTACCCTCACCTGGACCCTAAACCGTCCCCGTCCCCTAACCCTAACCCTAGCCCGAACCCTAACCCTAACCCTTCCCCGAAGCCTGACCCTCACCCGTCCCCTAATCCTAACCCGTACGCTGACACTAAGCCGCGCCCTCACACGTACGCTCCCCCTAAAGCGTTGTCGTACCCTCACCTGGACCCTAAACCGTCCCCGTCCCCTAACCCTAACCCTAGTCCGAACCCTAACCCTAACTCTTCCCCGAAGCCTGACCCTCACCCGTCCCCTAATCCTAACCCGTACGCTGGCACTAACCCGCGCCCTCACACGTACGCTCCCCCTAAAGCGTTGTCGTACCCTCACCTGGACCCTAAACCGTCCCCGTCCCCTAACCCTAACCCTAGCCCGAACCCTAACCCTAACCCTTCCCCGAAGCCTGACCCTCACCCGTCCCCTAATCCTAACCCGTACGCTGACACTAACCCGCGCCCTCACACGTACGCTCCCCCTACAGCGTTGTCGTACCCTCACCTGGACCCTAAACCGTCCCCGTCCCCTAACCCTAGCCCGAACCCTAACCCTAACCCTTCCCCGAAGCCTGACCCTCACCCGTCCCCTAATCCTAACCCGTACGCTGACACTAACCCGCGCCCTCACACGTACGCTCCCCCTAAAGCGTTGTCGTACCCTCACCTGGACCCTAAACCGTCCCCGTCCCCTAACCCTAACCCTAGCCCGAACCCTAACCCTAACACTTCCCCGAAGCCTGACCCTCACCCGTCCCCTAATCCTAACCCGTACGCTGTGACTAAGCTGCGCCCTCACAAGTACGCTCCCCCTAAAGCGTTGTCGTACCCTCACGTGGACCCTAAACCGTCCCCGTCCCCTAACCCTAACCCTAGCCCGAAACCTAACCCTAACCCTTCCCCGAAGCCTGACCCTCACCCGTCCCCTAATCCTAACCCGTACGCTGACACTAACCCGCGCCCTCACACGTACGCTCCCCCTAAAGCGTTGTCGTACCCTCACCTGGACCCTAAACCGTCCCCGTCCCCTAACCCTAACCCTAGCCCGAACCCTAACCCTAACCCTTCCCCGAAGCCTGACCCTCACCCGTCCGCTAATCCTAACCCGTACGCTGACACTAAGCCGCGCCCTCACACGTACCCTCCCGCTAAAGCGTTGTCGTACCCTCACCTGGACCCTAAACCGTCCCCGTCCCCTAACCCTAACCCTAGCCCGAACCCTAACCCTAACCCTTCCCCGAAGCCTGACCCTCAACCGTCCCCTAATCCTAACCCGTACGCTGACACTAACCCGCGCCCTCACACGTACGCTCCCCCTAAAGCGTTGTCGTACCCTCACCTGGACCCTAAACCGTCCCCGTCCCCTAACCCTAACCCTAGCCCGAACACTAACCCTAACCCTTCCCCGAAGCCTGACCCTCACCTGTCCCCTAATCCTAACCCGTACGCTGACACTAAGCCACGCCCTCACACGTACGCTCCCCCTAAAGCGTTGTCGTACCCTCACCTGGACCCTAAACCGTCCCCGTCCCCTAACCCTAACCCTAGCCCGAACCCTAACCCTAACCCTTCCCCGAAGCCTGACCCTCACCCGTCCCCTAATCCTAACCCGTACGCTGACGCTAAGCCACGCCCTCACACGTACGCTCCCCCTAAAGCATTGTCGTACCCTCACCTGGACCCTAAACCGTCCCCGTCCCCTAACCCTAACCCTAGCCCGAACCCTAACCCTAACCCTTCCCTGAAGCCTGACCCTCACCTGTCCCCTAATCCTAACCCGTACGCTGACACTAAGCCACGCCCTCACACGTACGCTCCCCCTAAAGCGTTGTCGTACCCTCACCTGGACCCTAAACCGTCCCCGTCCCCTAACCCTAACCCTAGCCCGAACCCTAACCCTAACCCTTCCCCGAAGCCTGACCCTCACCCGTCCCCTAATCCTAACCCGTACGCTGACGCTAACCCTCGCCCTCACACGTACGCTCCCCCTAAAGCGTTGTCGTACCCTCACCTGGACCCTAAACCGTCCCCGTCCCCTAACCCTAACCCTAGCCCGAACCCTAACCCTAACCCTTCCCCGAAGCCTGACCCTCACCCGTCCCCTAATCCTAACCCGTACGCTGACACTAAGCCGCGCCCTCACACGTACCCTCCCCCTAAAGCGTTGTCGTACCCTCACCTGGACCCTAAACCGTCCCCGTCCCCTAACCCTAACCCTAGCCCGAACCCTAACCCTAACCCTTCCCCTAAGCCTGACACTCACACGTCCCCTAATCCTAACCCGTACGCTGACACTAAGCCGCGCCCTCACACGTACGCTCCCGCTAAAGCGTTGTCGTACTCTCACCTGGACCCTAAACCGTCCCCGTCCCCTAACCCTAACCCTAGCCCGAACCCTAACCCTAAACCTTCCCCGAAGCCTGACCCTCAACCGTCCCCTAATCCTAACCCATACGCTGACACTAACCCACGCCCTCACACGTACGCTCCCCCTAAAGCGTTGTCGTACCCTCACCTGGACCCTAAACCGTCCCCGTCCCCTAACTCTAACCCTTCCCCGAAGCCTGACCCTCACCCGTCCCCTAATCCTAACCCGTACGCTGACACTAACACGCGCCCTCACACGTACGCTCCCCCTAAAGCGTTGTCGTACCCTCACCTGGACCCTAAACCGTCCCCGTCCCCTAACCCTAACCCTAGCCCGAACCCTAACCCTAACCCTTCCCCGAAGCCTGACCCTCACCCGTCCCCTAATCCTAACCCGTACGCTGACACTAAGCCGCGCCCTCACACGTACGCTCCCCCTAAAGCGTTGTCGTACCCTCACCTGGACCCTAAACCGTCCCCGTCCCCTAACCCTAACCCTAGCCCGAACCCTAACCCTAACCCTTCCCCGAAGCCTGACCCTCACCCGTCCCCTAATCCTAACCCGTACGCTGACACTAAGCCGCGCCCTCACACGTACGCTCCCCCTAAAGCGTTGTCGTACCCTCACCTGGACCCTAAACCGTCCCCGTCCCCTAACCCTAACCCTAGCCCGAACCCTCACCCTAACCCTTCCCCGAAGCCTGACCCTCTCCCGTCCCCTAATCCTAACCCGTACGCTGACACTAAGCCGCGCCCTCACACGTACGCTCCCCCTAAAGCGTTGTCGTACCCTCACCTGGACCCTAAACCGTCCCCGTCCCCTAACCCTAACCCTAGCCCGAACCCTAACCCTAACCCTTCCCCATAGCCTGACCCTCACCCGTCCCCTAATCCTAACCTGTACGCTGACACTAACCCGCGCCCTCACACGTACGCTCCCCCTAAAGCGTTATCGTACCCTCACCTGGACCCTAAACCGTCCCCGTCCCCTAACCCTAACCCTAGCCCGAACCCTAACCCTAACCCTTCCCCGAAGCCTGACCCTCACCCGTCCCCTAATCCTAACCCATACGCTGACACTAAGCCGCGCCCTCACACGTACGCTCCCCCTAAAGCGTTGTCGTACCCTCACCTGGACCCTAAACCGTCCCCGTCCCCTAACCCTAACCCTAGCCCGAACCCTAACCCTAACACTTCCCCGAAGCCTGACCCTCACCCGTCCCCTAATCCTAACCCGTACGCTGACACTAACCCGCGCCCTAACACGTACGCTCCCCCTAAAGCGTTGTCGTACCCTCACCTGGACCCTAAACCGTCCCCGTCCGCTAACCCTAACCCTAGCCCGAACCCTAACCCTAACCCTTCCCCGAAGCCTGACCCTCACCCGTCCCCTAATCCTAACCCGTACGCTGACACTAAGCCGCGCCCTCACACGTACGCTCCCGCTAAAGTGTTGTCGTACCCTCACCTGGACCCTAAACCGTCCCCGTCCCCTAACCCTATCCCTAGCCCGAACCCTAACCCTAACCCTTCCCCGAAGCCTGACCCTCAACCTTCCCCTAATCCTAACCCGTACGCTGACACTAACCCGCGCCCTCACACGTACGCTCCCCCTAAAGCGTTGTCGTACCCTCACCTGGACCCTAAACCGTCCCCGTCCCCTAACCCTAACACTTCCCCGAAGCCTGACCCTCACCCGTCCCCTAATCCTAACCCGTACGCTGACAGTAACCCGCGCCCTCACACGTACGCTCCCCCTAAAGGGTTGTCGTACCCTCACCTGGACCCTAAACCGTCCCCGTCCCCTAACCCTAACCCTAGCCCGAACCCTAACCCTAACCCTTCCCCGAAGCCTGACCCTCAACCGTCCCCTAATCCTAACCCGTACGCTGACACTAACCCGCGCCCTCACACGTACGCTCCCCCTAAAGCGTTGTCGTACCCTCACCTGGACCCTAAACCGTCCCCGTCCCCTAACCCTAACCCTAGCCCGAACCCTAACCCTAACCCTTCCCCGAAGCCTGACCCTCAACCGTCCCCTAATCCTAACCCGTACGCTGACACTAACCCGCGCCCTCACACGTACGCTCCCCCTAAAGCGTTGTCGTACCCTCACCTGGACCCTAAACCGTCCCCGTCCCCTAACCCTAACCCTTCCCCGAAGCCTGACCCTCACCCGTCCCCTAATCCTAACCCGTACGCTGACAGTAACCCGCGCCCTCACACGTACGCTCCCCCTAAAGCGTTGTCGTACCCTCACCTGGACCCTAAACCGTCCCCGTCCCCTAACCCTAACCCTAGCCCGAACCCTAACCCTAACCCTTCCCCGAAGCCTGACCCTCACCCGTCCCCTAATCCTAACCCGTACGCTGACACTAACCCGCGCCCTCACACGTACGCTCCCCCTAAAGCGTTGTCGTACCCTCACCTGGACCCTAAACCGTCCCCGTCCCCTAACCCTAACCCTAGCCCGAACCCTAACCCTAACAATTCCCCGAAGCCTGACCCTCACCCGTCCCCTAATCCTAACCCGTACGCTGACACTAACCCGCGCCCTCACAAGTACGCTCCCCCTAAAGCGTTGTCGTACCCTCACCTGGACCCTAAACCGTCCCCGTCCGCTAACCCTAACCCTAGCCCGAACCCTAACCCTAACCCTTCCCCGAAGCCTGACCCTCACCCGTCCCCTAATCCTAACCCGTACGCTGACACTAAGCCGCGCCCTCACACGTACGCTCCCGCTAAAGTGTTGTCGTACCCTCACCTGGACCCTAAACCGTCCCCGTCCCCTAACCCTAACCCTAGCCCGAACCCTAACCCTAACCCTTCCCCGAAGCCTGACCCTCAACCTTCCCCTAATCCTAACCCGTACGCTGACACTAACCCGCGCTCTCACACGTACGCTCCCCCTAAAGCGTTGTCGTACCCTCACCTGGACCCTAAACCGTCCCCGTCCCCTAACCCTAACACTTCCCCGAAGCCTGACCCTCACCCGTCCCCTAATCCTAACCCGTACGCTGACACTAACCCGCGCCCTCACACGTACGCTCCCCCTAAAGCGTTGTCGTACCCTCACCTGGACCCTAAACCGTCCCCGTCCCCTAACCCTAACCCTAGCCCGAACCCTAACCCTAACCCTTCCCCGAAGCCTGACCCTCACCCGTCCCCTAATCCTAACCCGTACGCTGACACTAACCCGCGCCCTCACACGTACGCTCCCCGTAAAGCGTTGTCGTACCCTCACCTGGACCCTAAACCGTCCCCGTCCCCTAACCCTAACCCTAGCCCGAACCCTAACCCTAACCCTTCCTCGAAGCCTGACCCTCACCCGTCCCCTAATCCTAACCCGTACGCTGACACTAACCCGCGCCCTCACACGTACGCTCCCCCTAAAGCGTTGTCGTACCCTCACCTGGACCCTAAACCGTCCCCGTCCCCTAACCCTAACCCTAGCCCGAACCCTAACCCTAACACTTCCCCGAAGCCTGACCCTCACCCGTCCCCTAATCCTAACACGTACGCTGACACTAACCCGCGCCCTCACAAGTACGCTCCCCCTAAAGCGTTGTCGTACCCTCACCTGGACCCTAAACCGTCCCCGTCCGCTAACCCTAACCCTAGCCCGAACCCTAACCCTAACCCTTCCCCAAAGCCTGACCCTCACCCGTCCCCTAATCCTAACCCGTACGCTGACACTAAGCCGCGCCCTCACACGTACGCTCCCGCTAAAGTGTTGTCGTACCCTCACCTGGACCCTAAACCGTCCCCGTCCCCAAACCCTAACCCTAGCCCGAACCCTAACCCTAACCCTTCCCCGAAGCCTGACCCTCAACCTTCCCCTAATCCTAACCCGTAGGCTGACACTAACCCGCGCCCTCACACGTACGCTCCCCCTAAAGCGTTGTCGTACCCTCACCTGGACCCTAAACCGTCCCCGTCCCCTAACCCTAACACTTCCCCGAAGCCTGACCCTCACCCGTCCCCTAACCCTAACCCGTACGCTGACACTAACCCGCGCCCTCACACGTACGCTCCCCCTAAAGCGTTGTCGTACCCTCACCTGGACCCTAAACCGTCCCCGTCCCCTAACCCTAACCCTAGCCCGAACCCTAACCCTAACCCTTCCCCGAAGCCTGACCCTCACCCGTCCCCTAATCCTAACCCGTACGCTGACACTAACCCGCGCCCTCACACGTACGCTCCCCGTAAAGCGTTGTCGTACCCTCACCTGGACCCTAAACCGTCCCCGTCCCCTAACCCTAACCCTAGCCCGAACCCTAACCCTAACCCTTCCCCGAAGCCTGACCCTCACCCGTCCCCTAATCCTAACCCGTACGCTGACACTAACCCGCGCCCTCACACGTACGCTCCCCCTAAAGCGTTGTCGTACCCTCACCTGGACCCTAAACCGTCCCCGTCCCCTAACCCTAACCCTAGCCCGAACCCTAACCCTAACACTTCCCCGAAGCCTGACCCTCACCTATCCCCTAATCCTAACTGGTACGCTGACACTAAGCCGCGCCCTCACACGTACGCTCCCGCTAAAGCGTTGTTGTACCCTCACCTGGACCCTAAACCGTCCCCGTCCCCTAACCCTAACCCTAGCCCGAACCCTAACCCTAACCCTTCCCCGAAGCCTGACCCTCAACCGTCCCCTAATCCTAACCCGTACGCTGACACTAACCCGCGCCCTCACACGTACGCTCCCCCTAAAGCGTTGTCGTGCCCTCACCTGGACCCTAAACCGTCCCCGTCCCCTAACCCTAACCCTTCCCCGAAGCCTGACCCTCACCCGTCCCCTAATCCTAACCCGTACGCTGACAGTAACCCGCGCCCTCACACGTACGCTCCCCCTAAAGCGTTGTCGTACCCTCACCTGGACCCTAAACCGTCCCCGTCCCCTAACCCTAACCCTAGCCCGAACCCTAACCCTAACCCTTCCCCGAAGCCTGACCCTCACCCGTCCCCTAATCCTAACCCGTACGCTGACACTAACCCGCGCCCTCACACGTACGCTCCCCCTAAAGCGTTGTCGTGCCCTCACCTGGACCCTAAACCGTCCCCGTCCCCTAACCCTAACCCTAGCCCGAACCCTAACCCTAACACTTCCCCGAAGCCTGACCCTCACCCGTCCCCTAATCCTAACCCGTACGCTGACACTAACCCGCGCCCTCACACGTACGCTCCCCCTAAAGCGTTGTCGTACCCTCACCTGGACCCTAAACCGTCCCCGTCCCCTAACCCTAACCCTAGCCCGAACCCTAACCGTAAACCTTCCCCGAAGCCTGACCCTCACCCGTCCCCTAATCCTAACCCGTACGCTGACACTAAGCCGCGCCCTCACACGTACGCTCCCGCTAAAGCGTTGTCGTACCCTCACCTGGACCCTAAACCGTCCCCGTCCCCTAACCCTAACCCTAGCCCGAACCCTAACACTAACCCTTCCCCGAAGCCTGACCCTCAACCGTCCCCTAATCCTAACCCGTACGCTGACACTAACCCGCGCCCTCACACGTACGCTCCCCCTAAAGCGTTGTCGTACCCTCACCTGGACCCTAAACCGTCCCCGTCCCCTAACCCTAACCCTTCCCCGAAGCCTGACCCTCACCCGTGCCCTAATCCTAAGCCGTACGCTGACAGTAACCCGCGCCCTCACACGTACGCTCCCCCTAAAGCGTTGTCGTACCCTCACCTGGACCCTAAACCATCCCCGTCCCCTAACCCTAACCCTAGCCCGAACCCTAACCCTAACCCTTCCCCGAAGCCTGACCCTCACCTGTCCCCTAATCCTAACCCGTACGCTGACACTAACCCGCGCCCTCACACGTACGCTCCCCCTAAAGCGTTGTCGTACCCTCACCTGGACCCTAAACCGTCCCCGTCCCCTAACCCTAACCCTAGCCCGAACCCTAACCCTAACACTTCCCCGAAGCCTGACCCTCACCCGTCCCCTAATCCTAACCCGTACGCTGACACTAACCCGCGCCCTCACACGTACGCTCCCCCTAAAGCGTTGTCGTACCCTCACCTGGACCCTAAACCGTCCCCGTCCCCTAACCCTAACCCTAGCCCGAACCCTAACCCTAACCCTTCCCCGAAGCCTGACCCTCACCCGTCCCCTAATCCTAACCCGTACGCTGACACTAAGCCGCGCCCTCACACGTACGCTCCCGCTAAAGCGTTGTCGTACCCTCACCTGGACCCTAAACCGTCCCCGTCCCCTAACCCTAACCCTAGCCCGAACCCTAACACTAACCCTTCCCCGAAGCCTGACCCTCAACCGTCCCCTAATCCTAACCCGTACGCTGACACTAACACGCGCCCTCACACGTACGCTCCCCCTAAAGCGTTGTCGTACCCTCACCTGGACCCTAAACCGTCCCCGTCCCCTAACCCTAACCCTAGCCCGAACCCTAACCCTAACCCTTCCCCGAAGCCTGACCCTCACCCGTCCCCTAATCCTAACCCGTACGCTGACACTAAGCCGCGCCCTCACACGTACGCTCCCGCTAAAGCGTTGTCGTACCCTCACCTGGACCCTAAACCGTCCCCGTCCCCTAACCCTAACCCTAGCCCGAACCCTAACACTAACCCTTCCCCGAAGCCTGACCCTCAACCGTCCCCTAATCCTAACCCGTACGCTGACACTAACCCGCGCCCTCACACGTACGCTCCCCCTAAAGCGTTGTCGTACCCTCACCTGGACCCTAAACCGTCCCCGTCCCCTAACCCTAACCCTTCCCCGAAGCCTGACACTCACCCGTCCCCTAATCCTAACCCGTACGCTGACAGTAACCCGCGCCCTCACACGTACGCTCCCCCTAAAGCGTTGTCGTACCCTCACCTGGACCCTAAACCGTCCCCGTCCCCTAACCCTAACCCTAGCCCGAACCCTAACCCTAACCCTTCCCCGAAGCCTGACCCTCACCCTTCCCCTAATCCTAACCCGTACGCTGACACTAACCCACGCCCTCACACGTACGCTCCCCCTAAAGCTTTGTCGTACCCTCACCTGGACCCTAAACCGTCCCCGTCCCCTAACCCTAACCCTAGCCCGAACCCTAACCCTAACCCTTCCCCGAAGCCTGACCCTCACCCGTCCCCTAATCCTAACCCGTACGCTGACACTAAGCCGCGCCCTCACACGTACGCTCCCCCTAAAGCGTTGTCGTACCCTCACCTGGACCCTAAACCGTCCCCGTCCCCTAACCCTAACCCTAGCCCGAACCCTAACCCTAACCCTTCCCCGAAGCCTGACCCTCACCCGTCCCCTAATCCTAACCCGTACGCTGACACTAAGCCGCGCCCTCACACGTACGCTCCCCCTAAAGCGTTGTCGTACCCTCACCTGGACCCTAAACCGTCCCCGTCCCCTAACCCTAACCCTAGCCCGAACCCTAACCCTAACTCTTCCCCGAAGCCTGACCCTCACCTGTCCCCTAATCCTAACCCGTACGCTGGCACTAACCCGCGCCCTCACACGTACGCTCCCCCTAAAGCGTTGTCGTACCCTCACCTGGACCCTAAACCGTCCCCATCCCCTAACCCTAACCCTAGCCCGAACCCTAACCCTAACCCTTCCCCGAAGCCTGACCCTCACCCGTCCCCTAATCCTAACCCGTACGCTGACACTAACCCGCGCCCTCACACGTACGCTCCCCCTACAGCGTTGTCGTACCCTCACCTGGACCCTAAACCGTCCCCGTCCCCTAACCCTAGCCCGAACCCTAACCCTAACCCTTCCCCGAAGCCTGACCCTCACCCGTCCCCTAATCCTAACCCGTACGCTGACACTAACCCGCGCCCTCACACGTACGCTCCCCCTAAAGCGTTGTCGTACCCTCACCTGGACCCTAAACCGTCCCCGTCCCCTAACCCTAACCCTAGCCCGAACCCTAACCCTAACACTTCCCCGAAGCCTGACCCTCACCCGTCCCCTAATCCTAACCCGTACGCTGTGACTAAGCTGCGCCCTCACAAGTACGCTCCCCCTAAAGCGTTGTCGTACCCTCACCTGGACCCTAAACCGTCCCCGTCCCCTAACCCTAACCCTAGCCCGAAACCTAACCCTAACCCTTCCCCGAAGCCTGACCCTCACCCGTCCCCTAATCCTAACCCGTACGCTGACACTAACCCGCGCCCTCACACGTACGCTCCCCCTAAAGCGTTGTCGTACCCTCACCTGGACCCTAAACCGTCCCCGTCCCCTAACCCTAACCCTAGCCCGAACCCTAACCCTAACCCTTCCCCGAAGCCTGACCCTCACCCGTCCGCTAATCCTAACCCGTACGCTGACACTAAGCCGCGCCCTCACACGTACCCTCCCGATAAAGCGTTGTCGTACCCTCACCTGGACCCTAAACCGTCCCCGTCCCCTAACCCTAACCCTAGCCCGAACCCTAACCCTAACCCTTCCCCGAAGCCTGACCCTCAACCGTCCCCTAATCCTAACCCGTACGCTGACACTAACCCGCGCCCTCACACGTACGCTCCACCTAAAGCGTTGTCGTACCCTCACCTGGACCCTAAACCGTCCCCGTCCCCTAACCCTAACCCTAGCCCGAACACTAACCCTAACCCTTCCCCGAAGCCTGACCCTCACCTGTCCCCTAATCCTAACCCGTACGCTGACACTAAGCCACGCCCTCACACGTACGCTCCCCCTAAAGCGTTGTCGTACCCTCACCTGGACCCTAAACCGTCCCCGTCCCCTAACCCTAACCCTAGCCCGAACCCTAACCCTAACCCTTCCCCGAAGCCTGACCCTCACCCGTCCCCTAATCCTAACCCGTACGCTGACGCTAAGCCACGCCCTCACACGTACGCTCCCCCTAAAGCATTGTCGTACCCTCACCTGGACCCTAAACCGTCCCCGTCCCCTAACCCTAACCCTAGCCCGAACCCTAACCCTAACCCTTCCCTGAAGCCTGACCCTCACCTGTCCCCTAATCCTAACCCGTACGCTGACACTAAGCCACGCCCTCACACGTACGCTCCCCCTAAAGCGTTGTCGTACCCTCACCTGGACCCTAAACCGTCCCCGTCCCCTAACCCTAACCCTAGCCCGAACCCTAACCCTAACCCTTCCCCGAAGCCTGACCCTCACCCGTCCCCTAATCCTAACCCGTACGCTGACGCTAAGCCACGCCCTCACACGTACGCTCCCCCTAAAGCATTGTCGTACCCTCACCTGGACCCTAAACCGTCCCCGTCCCCTAACCCTAACCCTAGCCCGAACCCTAACCCTAACCCTTCCCCGAAGCCTGACCCTCACCCGTCCCCTAATCCTAACCCGTACGCTGACACTAAGCCGCGCCCTCACACGTACGCTCCCCCTAAAACGTTGTCGTACCCTCACCCGGACCCTAAACCGTCCCCGTCCCCTAAACCTAACCCTCGCCCCAACCCTAACCCTAACACTTCCCCGAAGCCTGACCCTCACCCGTCCCCTAATCCTAACCCGTACGCTGACACTAAGCCGCGCCCTCACACGTACCCTCCCGCTAAAGCGTTGTCGTACCCTCACCTGGACCCTAAACCGTCCCCGTCCCCTAACCCTAACCCTAGCCCGAACCCTAACCCTAACCCTTCCCCGAAGCCTGACCCTCAACCGTCCCCTAATCCTAACCCGTACGCTGACACTAACCCGCGCCCTCACACGTACGCTCCCCCTAAAGCGTTGTCGTACCCTCACCTGGACCCTAAACCGTCCCCGTCCCCTAACCCTAACCCTTCCCCGAAGCCTGACCCTCACCCGTCCCCTAATCCTAACCCGTACGCTGACACTAACCCGCGCCCTCACACGTACGCTCCCCCTAAAGCGTTGTCGTACCCTCACCTGGACCCTAAACCGTCCCCGTCCCCTAACCCTAACCCTAGCCCGAACCCTAACCCTAACCCTTCCCCGAAGCCTGACCCTCACCCGTCCCCTAATCCTTACCCGTACGCTGACACTAAGCCGCGCCCTCACACGTACCCTCCCGCTAAAGCGTTGTCGTACCCTCACCTGGACCCTAAACCGTCCCCGTCCCCTAACCCTAACACTTTCCCGAAGCCTGACCCTCACCCGTCCCCTAATCCTAACCCGTACGCTGACAGTAACCCGTGCCCTCACACGTACGCTCCCCCTAAAGCGTTGTCGTACCCTCACCTGGACCCTAAACCGTCCCCGTCCCCTAACCCTAACCCTAGACCGAACCCTAACCCTAACCCTTCCCCGAAGCCTGACCCTCACCCGTCCCCTAATCCTAACCCGTACGCTGACACTAAGCCGCGCCCTCACACGTACGCTCCCCCTAAAGCGTTGTCGTACCCTCACCTGGACCCTAAACCGTCCCCGTCCCCTAACCCTAACCCTAGCCCGAACCCTAACCCTAACCCATCCCCAAAGCCTGACCCTCACCCGTCCCCTAATCCTAACCCATACGCTGACACTAAGCCGCGCCCTCACACGTACGCTCCCCCTAAAGCGTTGTCGTACCCTCACCTGAACCCTAAACCGTCCCCGTCCCCTAACCCTAACCCTAGCCCGAACCCTAACCCTAACCCTTCCCCGAAGCCTGACCCTCACCCGTCCCCTAATCCTAACCCGTACGCTGACACTAACCCGCGCCCTCACACGTACGCTCCCCCTAAAGCGTTGTCGTACCCTCACCTGGACCCTAAACCGTCCCCGTCCCCTAACCCTAACCCTAGCCCGAACCCTAACCCTAACCCTTCCCAGAAGCCTGACACTCACCCGTCACCTAATCCTAACCCGTACGCTGACACTAAGCCGCGCCCTCACACGTACGCTCCCGCTAAAGCGTTGTCGTACTCTCACCTGGACCCTAAACCGTCCCCGTCCCCTAACCCTAACCCTAGCCCGAACCCTAACCCTAACCCTTCCCCGAAGCCTGACCCGCAACCGTCCCCTAATCCTAACCCATACGCTGACACTAACCCGCGCCCTCACACGTACGCTCCCCCTAAAGCGTTGTCGTACCCTCACCTGGACCCTAAACCGTCCCCGTCCCCTAACTCTAACCCTTCCCCGAAGCCTGACCCTCACCCGTCCCCTAATCCTAACCCGTACGCTGACACTAACACGCGCCCTCACACGTACGCTCCCCCTAAAGCGTTGTCGTACCCTCACCTGGACCCTAAACCGTCCCCGTCCCCTAACCCTAACCCTAGCCCGAACCCTAACCCTAACCCTTCCCCGAAGCCTGACCCTCACCCGTCCCCTAATCCTAACCCGTACGCTGACACTAAGCCGCGCCCTCACACGTACGCTCCCCCTAAAGCGTTGTCGTACCCTCACCTGGACCCTAAACCGTCCCCGTCCCCTAACCCTAACCCTAGCCCGAACCCTAACCCTAACCCTTCCCCTAAGCCTGACCCTCACACGTCCCCTAATCCTAACCCGTACGCTGACACTAAGCCGCGCCCTCACACGTACGCTCCCGCTAAAGTGTTGTCGTACTCTCACCTGAACCCTAAACCGTCGCCGTCCCCTAACCCTAACCCTAGCCCGAACCCTAACCCTAACCCTTCCCCGAAGCCTGACCCTCAACTGTCCCCTAATCCTAACCCATACGCTGACACTAACCCGCGCCCTCACACGTACGCTCCCCCTAAAGCGTTGTCGTACCCTCACCTGGACCCTAAACCGTCCCCGTCCCCTAACTCTAACCCTTCCCCGAAGCCTGACCCTCACCCGTCCCCTAATCCTAACCCGTACGCTGACACTAACACGCGCCCTCACACGTACGCTCCCCCTAAAGCGTTGTCGTACCCTCACATGGACCCTAAACCGTCCCCGTCCCCTAACCCTAACCCTAGCCCGAACCCTAACCCTAACCCTTCCCCGAAGCCTGACCCTCACCCGTCCCCTAATCCTAACCCGTACGCTGACACTAAGCCGCGCCCTCACACATACGCTCCCCCTAAAGCGTTGTCGTACCCTCACCTGGACCCTAAACCGTCCCCGTCCCCTAACCCTAACCCTAGCCCGAACCCTAACCCTAACCCTTCCCCGAAGCCTGACCCTCACCCGTCCCCTAATCCTAACCCGTACGCTGACACTAAGCCGCGCCCTCACACGTACGCTCCCCCTAAAGCGTTGTCGTACCCTCACCTGGACCCTAAACCGTCCCCGTCCCCTAACCCTAACCCTAGCCCGAACCCTAACCCTAACCCTTCCCCGAAGCCTGACCCTCACCCGTCCCCTAATCCTAACCCGTACGCTGACACTAACCCGCGCCCTCACACGTACGCTCCCCCTAAAGCGTTGTCGTACCCTCACCTGGACCCTAAACCGTCCCCGTCCCCTAACCCTAACCCTAGCCCGAACCCTCACCCTAACCCTTCCCCGAAGCCTGACCCTCTCCCGTCCCCTAATCCTAACCCGTACATTGACACTAAGCCACGCCCTCACACGTACGCTCCTCCTAAAGCGTTGTCGTACCCTCACCTGGACCCTAAACCGTCCCCGTCCCCTAACCCTAACCCAAGCCCGAACCCTAACCCTAACCCTTCCCCGAAGCCTGACCCTCACCCGTCCCCTAATCCTAACCTGTACGCTGACACTAACCCGCGCCCTCACACGTACGCTCCCCCTAAAGCGTTATCGTACCCTCACCTGGACCCTAAACCGTCCCCGTCCCCTAACCCTAACCCTAGCCCGAACCCTAACCATAACCCTTCCCCGAAGCCTGACACTCACCCGTCCCCTAATCCTAACCCTTACGCTGACACTAAGCCGCGCCCTCACACGTACGCTCCCCCTAAAGCGTTGTCGTACCCTCACCTGGACCCTAAACCGTCCCCGTCCCCTAACCCTAACCCTAGCCCGAACCCTAACCCTAACACTTCCCCGAAGCCTGACCCTCACCCGTCACCTAATCCTAACCCGTACGCTGACACTAACCCGCGCCCTCACACGTACGCTCCCCCTAAAGCGTTGTCGTACCCTCACCTGGACCCTAAACCGTCCCCGTCCGCTAACCCTAACCCTAGCCCGAACCCTAACCCTAACCCTTCCCCGAAGCCTGACCCTCACCCGTCCCCTAATCCTAACCCGTACGCTGACACTAAGCCGCGCCCTCACACGTACGCTCCCGCTAAAGTGTTGTCGTACCCTCACCTGGACCCTAAACCGTCCCCGTCCCCTAACCCTAACCCTAGCCCGAACCCTAACCCTAACCCTTCCCCGAAGCCTGACCCTCACCCGTCCCCTAATCCTAACCCGTACGCTGACACTAACCCGCGCCCTCACACGTACGCTCCCCCTAAAGCGTTGTCGTACCCTCACCTGGACCCTAAACCATTCCCGTCCCCTAACCCTAACACTTCCCCGAAGCCTGACCCTCACCCGTCCCCTAATCCTAACCCGTACGCTGACACTAACCCGCGCCCTCACACGTACGCTCCCCCTAAAGCGTTGTCGTACCCTCACCTGGACCCTAAACCGTCCCCGTCCCCTAACCCTAACCCTAGCCCGAACCCTAACCCTAACCCTTCCCCGAAGCCTGACCCTCACCCGTCCCCTAATCCTAACCCGTACGCTGACACTAACCCGCGCCCTCACACGTACGCTCCCCGTAAAGCGTTGTCGTACCCTCACCTGGACCCTAAACCGTCCCCGTCCCCTAACCCTAACCCTAGCCCGAACCCTAACCCTAACCCTTCCCCGAAGCCTGACCCTCACCCGTCCCCTAATCCTAACCCGTACGCTGACACTAACCCGCGCCCTCACACGTACGCTCCCCCTAAAGCGTTGTCGTACCCTCACCTGGACCCTAAACCGTCCCCGTCCCCTAACCCTAACCCTAGCCCGAACCCTAACCCTAACCCTTCCCCGAAGCCTGACCCTCACCCGTCCCCTAATCCTAACCCGTACGCTGACACTAAGCCGCGCCCTCACACGTACGCTCCCGCTAAAGTGTTGTCGTACCCTCACCTGGACCCTAAACCGTCCCCGTCCCCTAACCCTAACCCTAGCCCGAACCCTAACCCTAACCCTTCCCCGAAGCCTGACCCTCACCCGTCCCCTAATCCTAACCCGTACGCTGACACTAACCCGCGCCCTCACACGTACGCTCCCCCTACAGCGTTGTCGTACCATCACCTGGACCCTAAACCGTCCCCGTCCCCTAACCCTAGCCCGAACCCTAACCCTAACCCTTCCCCGAAGCCTGACCCTCACCCGTCCCCTAATCCTAACCCGTACACTGACACTAACCCGCGACCTCACACGTACGCTCCCCCTAAAGCGTTGTCGTACCCTCACCTGGACCCTAAACCGTCCCCGTCCCCTAACCCTAACCCTAGCCTGAACCCTAACCCTAACCCTTCCCCGAAGCCTGACCCTCACCCGTCCCCTAATCCTAACCCGTACGCTGACACTAACCCGCGCCCTCACACGTACGCTCCCCCTAAAGCGTTGTCGTACCCTCACCTGGACCCTAAACCGTCCCCGTCCCCTAACCCTAACCCTAGCCCGAACCCTAACCCTAACCCTTCCCCGAAGCCTGACCCTCACCCGTCCCCTAATCCTAACCCGTACGCTGACGCTAAGCCGCGCCCTCACAAGTACGCTCCCCCTAAAGCGTTGTCGTACCCTCACCTGGACCCTAAACCGTCCCCGTCCCCTAACCCTAACCCTAGCCCGAACCCTAACCCTAACCCTTCCCCAAAGCCTGACCCTCACCCGTCCCCTAATCCTAACCCGTACGCTGACGCTAAGCCGCGCCCTCACACGTACACTCCCGCTAAAGCGTTGTCGTACCCTCACCTGGACCCTAAACCGTCCCCGTCCCCTAACCCTAACCCTAGCCCGAACCCTAACCCTAACACTTCCCCGAAGCCTGACCCTCACCCGTCCCCTAATCCTAACCCGTACGCTGACACTAAGCCGCGCCCTCACACGTACCCTCCCGCTAAAGCGTTGTCGTACCCTCACCTGGACCCTAAACAGTCCCCGTCCCCTAACCCTAACCCTAGCCCGAACCCTAACCCTAACCCTTCCCCGAAGCCTGACCCTCAACCGTCCCCTAATCCTAACCGGTACGCTGACACTAACCCGCGCCCTCACACGTACGCTCCCCCTAAAGCGTTGTCGTACCCTCACCTGGACCCTAAACCGTCCCAGTCCCCTAACCCTAACCCTTCCCCGAAGCCTGACCCTCACCCGTCCCCTAATCCTAACCCGTACGCTGACAGTAACCCGTGCCCTCACACGTACGCTCCCCCTAAAGCGTTGTCGTACCCTCACCTGGACCCTAAACCGTCCCCGTCCCCTAACCCTAACCCTAGACCGAACCCTAACCCTAACTCTTCCCCGAAGCCTGACCCTCACCCGTCCCCTAATCCTAACCCGTACGCTGACACTAACCCGCGCCCTCACACGTACGCTCCCCCTAAAGCGTTGCGGTACCCTCACCTGGACCGTAAACCGTCCCCGTCCCCTAACCCTAACCCTAGCCCGAACCCTAACCCTAACCCTTCCCCGAAGCCTGACCCTCACCCGTCCCCTAATCCTAACCCGTACGCTGACACTAAGCCGCGCCCTCACACATACGCTCCCCCTAATGTGTTGTCGTACCCTCACCTGGACCCTAAACCGTCCCCGTCCCCTAACCCTAACCCTAGCCCGAACCCTAACCCTAACCCTTCCCCGAAGCCTGACCCTCACCCGTCCCCTAATCCTAACCCGTACGCTGACACTAAGCCGCGCCCTCACACGTACGCTCCCCCTAAAGCGTTGTCGTACCCTCACCTGGACCCTAAACCGTCCCCGTCCCCTAACCCTAACCCTAGCCCGAACCCTCACCCTAACCCTTCCCCGAAGCCTGACCCTCTCCCGTCCCCTAATCCTAACCCGTACGCTGACACTAAGCCGCGCCCTCACACGTACGCTCCCCCTACAGCGTTGTCGTACCCTCACCTGGACCCTAAACCGTCCCCGTCCCCTAACCCTAACCCTAGCCCGAACCCTAACCCTAACACTTCCCCGAAGCCTGACCCTCACCCGTCCTCTAATCCTAACCCGTACGCTGACACTAACCCGCGCCCTCACACGTACGCTCCCCCTAAAGCGTTGTCGTACCCTCACCTGGACCCTAAACCGTCCCCGTCCGCTAACCCTAACCCTAGCCCGAACCCTAACCCTAACCCTTCCCCGAAGCCTGACCCTCACCCGTCCCCTAATCCTAACCCGTACGCTGACACTAAGCCGCGCCCTCACACCTACGCTCCCGCTAAAGCGTTGTCGTACCCTCACCTGGACCCTAAACCGTCCCCGTCCCCTAACCCTAACCCTAGCCCGAACCCTAACCCTAACCCTTCCCCGAAGCCTGACCCTCAACCGTCCCCTAATCCTAACCCGTACGCTGACACTAACCCGCGCCCTCACACGTACGCTCCCCCTAAAGCGTTGTCGTACCCTCACCTGGACCCTAAACCGTCCCCGTCCCCTAACCCTAACCCTAGCCCGAACCCTAACCCTAACCCTTCCCCGAAGCCTGACCCTCACCCGTCCCCTAATCCTAACCCGTACGCTGACACTAAGCCGCGCCCTCACACGTACGCTCCCCCTAAAGCGTTGTCGTACCCTCACCTGGACCCTAAACCGTCCCCGTCCCCTAACCCTAACCCTAGCCCGAACCCTAACCCTAACCCTTCCCCGAAGCCTGACCCTCACCCGTCCCCTAATCCTAACCCGTACGCTGACACTAACCCGCGCCCTCACACGTACGCTCCCCCTAAAGCGTTGTCGTACCCTCACCTGGACCCTAAACCGTCCCCGTCCCCTAACCCTAACCCTAGCCCGAACCCTCACCCTAACCCTTCCCCAAAGCCTGACCCTCACCCGTCCCCTAATCCTAACCCGTACGCTGACACTAAGCCGCGCCCTCACACGTACGCTCCCGCTAAAGCGTTGTCGTACCCTCACCTGGACCCTAAACCGTCCCCGTCCCCTAACCCTAACCCTAGCCCGAAACCTAACCCTAACCCTTCCCCGAAGCCTGACCCTCTACCGTCCCCTAATCCTAACCCGTACGCTGACACTAACCCGCGCCCTCACACGTACGCTCCCCCTAAAGCGTTGTCGTACCCTCACCTGGACCCTAAACCGTCCCCGTCCCCTAACCCTAACCCTAGCCCGAACCCTAACCCTAACCCTTCCCCGAAGCCTGACACTCACCCGTCCCCTAATCCTAACCCGTACGCTGACACTAAGCCGCGCCCTCACACGTACGCTCCCCCTAAAGCGTTGTCGTACCCTCACCTGGACCCTAAACCGTCCCCGTCCCCTAACCCTAACCCTAGCCCGAACCCTAACCCTAACCCATCCCCGAAGCCTGACCCTCACCCGTCCCCTAATCCTAACCCGTACGCTGACACTAAGCCGCGCCCTCACACGTACGCTCCCCCTAAAGCGTTGTCGTACCCTCACCTGGACCCTAAACCGTCCCCGTCCCCTAACCCTAACCCTAGCCCGAACCCTAACCCTAACCCTTCCCCGAAGCCTGACCCTCACCCGTCCCCTAATCCTAACCCGTACGCTGACACTAAGCCGCGCCCTCACACGTACGCTCCCCCTAAAGCGTTGTCGTACCCTCACCTGGACCCTAAACCGTCCCCGTCCCCTAACCCTAACCCTAGCCCGAACCCTAACCCTAACCCTTCCCCGAAGCCTGACCCTCACCCGTCCCCTAATCCTAACCCGTACGCTGACACTAACCCGCGCCCTCACACGTACGCTCCCCCTAAAGTGTTGTCGTACCCTCACCTGGACCCTAAACCGTCCCCGTCCCCTAACCCTAACCCTAGCCCGAACCCTAACCCTAACCCTTCCCCGAAGCCTGACCCTCACCCGTCCCCTAATCCTAATCCGTACGCTGACACTAACCCTCGCCCTCACACGTACGCTCCCCCTAAAGCGTTGTCGTACACTCACCTGGACCCTAAACCGTCCCCGTCCCCTAACCCTAACCCTAGACCGAACCCTAACCCTAACCCTTCCCCGAAGCCTGACCCTCACCCGTCCCCTAATCCTAACCCGTACGCTGACACTAAGCCGCACCCTCACACGTACGCTCCCCTAAAGCGTTGTCGTACCCTCACCTGGACCCTAAACCGTCCCCGTCCCCTAACCCTAACCCTAGCCCGAACCCTAACCCTAACCCTTCCCCGAAGCCTGACCCTCAACCGTCCCCTAATCCTAACCCGTACGCTGACACTAACCCGCGCCCTCACACGTACGCTCCACCTAAAGCGTTGTCGTACCCTCACCTGGACCCTAAACCGTCCCCTCCCCTAAGCCTAACCCTTCCCCGAAGCCTGACCCTCACCCGTCCCCTAATCCTAACCCGTACGCTGACACTAACACGCGCCCTCACACGTACGCTCCCCCTAAAGCGTTGTCGTACCCTCACCTGGACCCTAAACCGTCCCCGTCCCCTAACCCTAACCCTAGCCCGAACCCTCACCCTAACCCTTCCCAGAAGCCTGACCCTCTCCCGTCCCCTAATCCTAACCCGTACGCTGACACTACGCCGCGCCCTCACACGTACGCTCCCCCTACAGCGTTGTCCTACCCTCACCTGGACCCTAAACCATCCCCGTCCCCTAACCCTAACCCTAGCCCGAACCCTAACCCTAACCCTTCCCCGAAGCCTGACCCTCACCCGTCCCCTAATCCTAACCTGTACGCTGACACTAACCCGCGCCCTCACACGTACGCTCCCCCTAAAGCGTTATCGTACCCTCACCTGGACCCTAAACCGTCCCCGTCCCCTAACCCTAACCCTAGCCCGAACCCTAACCCTAACCCTTCCCCGAAGCCTGACCCTCACCCGTCCCCTAATCCTAACCCGTACGCTGACACTAAGCCGCGCCCTCACACGTACGCTCCCCCTAAAGCGTTGTCGTACCCTCACCTGGACCCTAAACCGTCCCCGTCCGCTAACCCTAACCCTAGCCCGAACCCTAACCCTAACCCTTCCCCGAAGCCTGACCCTCAAACGTCCCCTAATCCTAACCCGTACGCTGACACTAACCCGCGCCCTCACACGTACGCTCCCCCTAAAGCGTTGTCGTACCCTCACCTGGACCCTAAACCGTCCCCGTCCCCTAACCCTAACACTTCCCCGAAGCCTGACCCTCACCCGTCCCTTAATCCTAACCCGTACGCTGACAGTAACCAGCGCTCTCACACGTACGCTCCCCCTAAAGCGTTGTCGTACCCTCACCTGGACCCTAAACCGTCCCCGTCCCCTAACCCTAACCCTAGCCCGAACCCTAACCCTAACCCTTCCCCGAAGCCTGACCCTCACCCGTCCCCTAATCCTAACCCGTACGCTGACACTAAGCCGCGCCCTCACACGTACGCTCCCCCTAAAGCGTTGTCGTACCCTCACCTGGACCCTAAACCGTCCCCGTCCCCTAACCCTAACCCTAGCCCGAACCCTAACCCTAACCCTTCCCCGAAGCCTGACCCTCACCCGTCCCCTAATCCTAACCCGTACGCTGACACTAAGCCGCGCCCTCACACGTACGCTCCCCCTAAAGCGTTGTCGTACCCTCACCTGGACCCTAAACCGTCCCCGTCCCCTAACCCTAACCCTAGCCCGAACCCTAACCCTAAACCTTCCCCGAAGCCTGACCCTCACCCGTCCCCTAATCCTAACCCGTACGCTGACACTAAGCCGCGCCCTCACACGTACGCTCCCCCTAAAGCGTTGTCGTACCCTCACCTGGACCCTAAACCGTCCCCGTCCCATAACCCTAACCCTAGCCCGAACCCTAACCCTAACACTTCCCCGAAGCCTGACCCTCACCCGTCCCCTAATCCTAACCCGTACGCTGACACTAAGCCGCGCCCTCACACGTACGCTCCCCCTAAAGCGTTGTCGTACCCTCACCTGGACCCTAAACCGTCCCCGTCCCCTAACCCTAACCCTAGCCCGAAACCTAACCCTAACCCTTCCCCGAAGCCTGACCCTCAACCGTCCCCTAATCCTAACCCGTACGCTGACACTAACCCGCGCCCTCACACGTACGCTCCCCCTAAAGCGTTGTCGTACCCTCACCTGGACCCTAAACCGTCCCCGTCCCCTAACCCTAACCCTTCCCGAAGCCTGACCCTCACCCGTCCCCTAATCCTAACCCGTACGCTGACAGTAACCAGCGCCCTCACACGTACGCTCCCCCTAAAGCGTTGTCGTACCCTCACCTGGACCCTAAACCGTCCCCGTCCCCTAACCCTAACCCTAGCCCGAACCCTAACCCTAACCCTTCCCCGAAGCCTGACCCTCACCCGTCCCCTAATCCTAACCCGTACGCTGACACTAAGCCGCGCCCTCACACGTACGCTCCCCCTAAAGCGTTGTCGTACCCTCACCTGGACCCTAAACCGTCCCCGTCCCCTAACCCTAACCCTAGCCCGAACCCTAACCCTAACACTTCCCCGAAGCCTGACCCTCACCCGTCCCCTAATCCTAACCCGTACGCTGACACTAAGCCGCGCCCTCACACGTACGCTCCCCCTAAAGCGTTGTCGTACCCTCACCTGGACCCTAAACCGTCCCCGTCCCCTAACCCTAACCCTAGCCCGAAACCTAACCCTAACCCTTCCCCGAAGCCTGACCCTCAACCGTCCCCTAATCCTAACCCGTACGCTGACACTAACCCGCGCCCTCACACGTACGCTCCCCCTAAAGCGTTGTCGTACCCTCACCTGGACCCTAAACCGTCCCCGTCCCCTAACCCTAACCCTTCCCCGAAGCCTGACCCTCACCCGTCCCCTAATCCTAACCCGTACGCTGACAGTAACCAGCGCCCTCACACGTACGCTCCCCCTAAAGCGTTGTCGTACCCTCACCTGGACCCTAAACCGTCCCCGTCCCCTAACCCTAACCCTAGCCCGAACCCTAACCCTAACCCTTCCCCGAAGCCTGACCCTCACCCGTCCCCTAATCCTAACCCGTACGCTGACACTAAGCCGCGCCCTCACACGTACGCTCCCCCTAAAGCGTTGTCGTACCCTCACCTGGACCCTAAACCGCCCCGTCCCCTAACCCTAACCCTAGCCCGAACCCTAACCCTAACCCTTCCCCGAAGCCTGACCCTCACCCGTCCCCTAATCCTAACCCGTACGCTGACACTAAGCCGCGCCCTCACACGTACGCTCCCCCTAAAGCGTTGTCGTACCCTCACCTGGACCCTAAACCGTCCCCGTCCCCTAACCCTAACCCTAGCCCGAACCCTAACCCTAACCCTTCCCCGAAGCCTGACCCTCACCCGTCCCCTAATCCTAACCCGTACGCTGACACTAAGCCGCGCCCTCACACGTACGCTCCCCCTAAAGCGTTGTCGTACCCTCACCTGGACCCTAAACCGTCCCCGTCCCCTAAACCTAACCCTAGCCCGAACCCTAACCCTAACCCTTCCCCGAAGCCTGACCCTCACCCGTCCCCTAATCCTAATCCGTACGCTGACACTAACCCTCGCCCTCACACGTACGCTCCCCCTAAAGCGTTGTCGTACACTCACCTGGACCCTAAACCGTCCCCGTCCCCTAACCCTAACCCTAGCCCGAACCCTAACCCTAACCCTTCCCCGAAGCCTGACCCTCACCCGTCCCCTAATCCTAACCCGTACGCTGACACTAAGCCGCACCCTCACACGTACGCTCCCCTAAAGCGTTGTCGTACCCTCACCTGGACCCTAAACCGTCCCCGTCCCCTAACCCTAACCCTAGCCCGAACCCTAACCCTAACCCTTCCCCGCAGCCTGACCCTCAACCGTCCCCTAATCCTAACCCGTACGCTGACACTAACCCGCGCCCTCACACGTACGCTCCACCTAAAGCGTTGTCGTACCCTCACCTGGACCCTAAACCGTCCCCTCCCCTAACCCTAACCCTTCCCCAAAGCCTGACCCTCACCCGTCCCCTAATCCTAACCCGTACGCTGACACTAACACGCGCCCTCACACGTACGCTCCCCCTAAAGCGTTGTCGTACCCTCACCTGGACCCTAAACCGTCCCCGTCCCCTAACCCTAACCCTAGCCCGAACCCTCACCCTAACCCTTCCCAGAAGCCTGAACCTCTCCCGTCCCCTAATCCTAACCCGTACGCTGACACTACGCCGCGCCCTCACACGTACGCTCCCCCTACAGCGTTGTCGTACCCTCACCTGGACCCTAAACCGTCCCCGTCCCCTAACCCTAACCCTAGCCCGAACCCTAACCCTAACACTTCCCCGAAGCCTGACCCTCACCCGTCCCCTAATCCTAACCTGTACGCTGACACTAACCCACGCCCTCACACGTACGCTCCCCCTAAAGCGTTATCGTACCCTCACCTGGACCCTAAACCGTCCCCGTCCCCTAACCCTAACCCTAGCCCGAACCCTAACCCTAAACCTTCCCCGAAGCCTGACCCTCACCCGTCCCCTAATCCTAACCCGTACGCTGACACTAAGCCGCGCCCTCACACGTACGCTCCCCCTAAAGCGTTGTCGTACCCTCACCTGGACCCTAAACCGTCCCCGTCCCCTAACCCTAACCCTAGCCCGAACCCTAACCCTAACACTTCCCCGAAGCCTGACCCTCACCCGTCCCCTAATCCTAACCCGTACGCTGACACTAACCCGCGCCCTCACACGTACGCTCCCCCTAATGCGTTGTCGTACCCTCACCTGGACCCTAAACCGTCCCCGTCCGCTAACCCTAACCCTAGCCCGAACCCTAACCCTAACCCTTCCCAGAAGCCTGACCCTCACCCGTCCCCTAATCCTAACCCGTACGCTGACACTAAGCCGCGCCCTCACACGTACGCTCCCGCTAAAGCGTTGTCGTACCCTCACCTGGACCCTAAACCGTCCCCGTCCCCTAACCCTAACCCTAGCCCGAACCCTAACCCTAACCCTTCCCCGAAGCCTGACCCTCAACCGTCCCCTAATCCTAACCCGTACGCTGACACTAACCCGCGCCCTCACACGTACGCTCCCCCTAAAGCGTTGTCGTACCCTCACCTGGACCCTAAACCGTCCCCGTCCCCTAACCCTAACCCTTCCCCGAAGCCTGACCCTCACCCGTCCCCTAATCCTAACCCGTACGCTGATACTAACCCGCGCCCTCACACGTACGCTCCCCCTAAAGCGTTGTCGTACCCTCACCTGGACCCTAAACCGTCCCCGTCCCCTAACCCTAACCCTAGCCCGAACCGTAATCCTAACCCTTCCCCGAAGCCTGACCCTCACCCGTCCCCTAATCCTAACCCGTACGCTGACACTAACCCGCGCCCTCACACGTACGCTCCCCGTAAAGCGTTGTCGTACCCTCACCTGGACCCTAAACCGTCCCCGTCCCCTAACCCTAACCCTAGCCCGAACCCTAACCCTAACCCTTCCCCGAAGCCTGACCCTCACCCGTTCCCTAATCCTAACCCGTACGCTGACACTAACCCGCGCCCTCACACGTACGCTCCCCCTAAAGCGTTGTCGTACCCTCACCTGGACCCTAAACCGTCCCCGTCCCCTAACCCTAACCCTAGCCCGAACCCTAACCCTAACCCTTCCCCGAAGCCTGACCCTCACCCGTCCCCTAATCCTAACCCGTACGCTGACACTAAGCCGCGCCCTCACACGTACGCTCCCGCTAAAGCGTTGTCGTACCCTCACCTGGTCCCTAAACCGTCCCCGTCCCCTAACCCTAACCCTAGCCCGAACCCTAACCCTAACCCTTCCCCGAAGCCTGACCCTCAACCGTCCCCTAATCCTAACCCGTACGCTGACGCTAACCCGCGCCCTCACACGTACGCTCCCCCTAAAGCGTTGTCGTACCCTCACCTGGACCCTAAACCGTCCCCGTCCCCTAACCCTAACCCTTCCCCGAAGCCTGACCCTCACCCGTCCCCTAATCCTAACCCGTACGCTGACACTAAGCCGCGCCCTCACACGTACGCTCCCCCTAAAGCGTTGTCGTACCCTCACCTGGACCCTAAACCGTCCCCGTCCCCTAACCCTAACCCTAGCCCGAACCCTAACCCTAACCCTTCCCCGAAGCCTGACATTCACCCGTCCCCTAATCCTAACCCGTACGCTGACACTAAGCCGCGCCCTCACACGTATGCTCCCCCTAAAGCGTTGTCGTACCCTCACCTGGACCCTAAACCGTCCCCGTCCCCTAACCCTAACCCTAGCCCGAACCCTAACCCTAACCCTTCCCCGAAGCCTGACCCTCACCCGTCCCCTAATCCTAACCCGTACGCTGACACTAAGCCGCGCCCTCACACGTACGCTCCCCCTAAAGTGTTGTCGTACCCTCGCCTGGACCCTAAACCGTCCCCGTCCCCTAACCCTAACCCTAGCCCGAACCCTAACCCTAACCCTTCCCCGAAGCCTGACCCTCACCCGTCCCCTAATCCTAACCCGTACGCTGACACTAAGCCACGCCCTCACACGTACGCTCCCCCTAAAGCGTTGTCGTACCCTCACCTGGACCCTAAACCGTCCCCGTCCCCTAACCCTAACCCTAGCGCGAACCTTCACCCTAACCCTTCCCCGAAGCCTGACCCTCTCCCGTCCCCTAATCCTAACCCGTACGCTGACACTAAGCCGCACCCTCACACGTACGCTCCCCCTACAGCGTTGTCGTACCCTCACCTGGACCCTAAACCGTCCCCGTCCCCTAACCCTAACCCTAGCCCGAACCCTAACCCTAACACTTCCCCGAAGCCTGACCCTCACCCGTCCCCTAATCCTAACCCGTACGCTGACACTAACCCACGCCCTCACACGTACGCTCCCCCTAAAGCGTTGTCGTACCCTCACCTGGACCCTAAACCGTCCCCGTCCGCTAACCATAACCCTAGCCCGAACCCTAACCCTAACCCTTCCCCGAAGCCTGACCCTCACCCGTCCCCTAATCCTAACCCGTACGCTGACACTAACCCGCGCCCTCACACGTACGCTCCCCCTAAAGCGTTGTCGTACCCTCACCTGGACCCTAAACCGTCCCCTCCCCTAACCCTAACCCTTCCCCGAAGCCTGACCCTCACCCGTCCCCTAATCCTAACCCGTACGCTGACACTAACCCGCGCCCTCACACGTACGCTCCCCCTAAAGCGTTGTCGTACCCTCACCTGGACCCTAAACCTTCCCCGTCCCCTAACCCTAACCCTTGCCCGAACCCTAACCCTAACCCTTCCCCGAAGCCTGACCCTCACCCGTCCCCTAATCCTAACCCGTACGCTGACACTAACCCGCGCCCTCACACGTACGCTCCCCCTAAAGCGTTGTCGTACCCTCACCTTGACCCTAAACCGTCCCCATCCCCTAAACCTAACCCTAGCCCGAACCCTAACCCTAACCCTTCCCCGAAGCCTGACCCTCACCCGTCCCCTAATCCTAACCCGTACGCTGACACTAAGCCGCGCCCTCACACGTACGCTCCCGCTAAAGTGTTGTCGTACCCTCACCTGGACCCTAAACCGTCCCCGTCCCCTAACCCTAACCCTAGCCCGAACCCTAACCCTAACCCTTCCCCGAAGCCTGACCCTCAACCTTCCCCTAATCCTAACCCGTACGCTGACACTAACCCGCGCTCTCACACGTACGCTCCCCCTAAAGCGTTGTCGTACCCTCACCTGGACCCTAAACCGTCCCCGTCCCCTAACCCTAACACTTCCCCGAAGCCTGACCCTCACCCGTCCCCTAATCCTAACCCGTACGCTGACACTAACCCGCGCCCTCACACGTACGCTCCCCCTAAAGCGTTGTCGTACCCTCACCTGGACCCTAAACCGTCCCCGTCCCCTAACCCTAACCCTAGCCCGAACCCTAACCCTAACCCTTCCCCGAAGCCTGACCCTCACCCGTCCCCTAATCCTAACCCGTACGCTGACACTAACCCGCGCCCTCACACGTACGCTCCCCGTAAAGCGTTGTCGTACCCTCACCTGGACCCTAAACCGTCCCCGTCCCCTAACCCTAACCCTAGCCCGAACCCTAACCCTAACCCTTCCTCGAAGCCTGACCCTCACCCGTCCCCTAATCCTAACCCGTACGCTGACACTAACCCGCGCCCTCACACGTACGCTCCCCCTAAAGCGTTGTCGTACCCTCACCTGGACCCTAAACCGTCCCCGTCCCCTAACCCTAACCCTAGCCCGAACCCTAACCCTAACACTTCCCCGAAGCCTGACCCTCACCCGTCCCCTAATCCTAACACGTACGCTGACACTAACCCGCGCCCTCACAAGTACGCTCCCCCTAAAGCGTTGTCGTACCCTCACCTGGACCCTAAACCGTCCCCGTCCGCTAACCCTAACCCTAGCCCGAACCCTAACCCTAACCCTTCCCCAAAGCCTGACCCTCACCCGTCCCCTAATCCTAACCCGTACGCTGACACTAAGCCGCGCCCTCACACGTACGCTCCCGCTAAAGTGTTGTCGTACCCTCACCTGGACCCTAAACCGTCCCCGTCCCCAAACCCTAACCCTAGCCCGAACCCTAACCCTAACCCTTCCCCGAAGCCTGACCCTCAACCTTCCCCTAATCCTAACCCGTAGGCTGACACTAACCCGCGCCCTCACACGTACGCTCCCCCTAAAGCGTTGTCGTACCCTCACCTGGACCCTAAACCGTCCCCGTCCCCTAACCCTAACACTTCCCCGAAGCCTGACCCTCACCCGTCCCCTAACCCTAACCCGTACGCTGACACTAACCCGCGCCCTCACACGTACGCTCCCCCTAAAGCGTTGTCGTACCCTCACCTGGACCCTAAACCGTCCCCGTCCCCTAACCCTAACCCTAGCCCGAACCCTAACCCTAACCCTTCCCCGAAGCCTGACCCTCACCCGTCCCCTAATCCTAACCCGTACGCTGACACTAACCCGCGCCCTCACACGTACGCTCCCCGTAAAGCGTTGTCGTACCCTCACCTGGACCCTAAACCGTCCCCGTCCCCTAACCCTAACCCTAGCCCGAACCCTAACCCTAACCCTTCCCCGAAGCCTGACCCTCACCCGTCCCCTAATCCTAACCCGTACGCTGACACTAACCCGCGCCCTCACACGTACGCTCCCCCTAAAGCGTTGTCGTACCCTCACCTGGACCCTAAACCGTCCCCGTCCCCTAACCCTAACCCTAGCCCGAACCCTAACCCTAACACTTCCCCGAAGCCTGACCCTCACCTATCCCCTAATCCTAACCGGTACGCTGACACTAAGCCGCGCCCTCACACGTACGCTCCCGCTAAAGCGTTGTTGTACCCTCACCTGGACCCTAAACCGTCCCCGTCCCCTAACCCTAACCCTAGCCCGAACCCTAACCCTAACCCTTCCCCGAAGCCTGACCCTCAACCGTCCCCTAATCCTAACCCGTACGCTGACACTAACCCGCGCCCTCACACGTACGCTCCCCCTAAAGCGTTGTCGTACCCTCACCTGGACCCTAAACCGTCCCCGTCCCCTAACCCTAACCCTTCCCCGAAGCCTGACCCTCACCCGTCCCCTAATCCTAACCCGTACGCTGACAGTAACCCGCGCCCTCACACGTACGCTCCCCCTAAAGCGTTGTCGTACCCTCACCTGGACCCTAAACCGTCCCCGTCCCCTAACCCTAACCCTAGCCCGAACCCTAACCCTAACCCTTCCCCGAAGCCTGACCCTCACCCGTCCCCTAATCCTAACCCGTACGCTGACACTAACCCGCGCCCTCACACGTACGCTCCCCCTAAAGCGTTGTCGTGCCCTCACCTGGACCCTAAACCGTCCCCGTCCCCTAACCCTAACCCTAGCCCGAACCCTAACCCTAACACTTCCCCGAAGCCTGACCCTCACCCGTCCCCTAATCCTAACCCGTACGCTGACACTAACCCGCGCCCTCACACGTACGCTCCCCCTAAAGCGTTGTCGTACCCTCACCTGGACCCTAAACCGTCCCCGTCCCCTAACCCTAACCCTAGCCCGAACCCTAACCGTAAACCTTCCCCGAAGCCTGACCCTCACCCGTCCCCTAATCCTAACCCGTACGCTGACACTAAGCCGCGCCCTCACACGTACGCTCCCGCTAAAGCGTTGTCGTACCCTCACCTGGACCCTAAACCGTCCCCGTCCCCTAACCCTAACCCTAGCCCGAACCCTAACACTAACCCTTCCCCGAAGCCTGACCCTCAACCGTCCCCTAATCCTAACCCGTACGCTGACACTAACCCGCGCCCTCACACGTACGCTCCCCCTAAAGCGTTGTCGTACCCTCACCTGGACCCTAAACCGTCCCCGTCCCCTAACCCTAACACTTCCCCGAAGCCTGACCCTCACCCGTGCCCTAATCCTAAGCCGTACGCTGACAGTAACCCGCGCCCTCACACGTACGCTCCCCCTAAAGCGTTGTCGTACCCTCACCTGGACCCTAAACCATCCCCGTCCCCTAACCCTAACCCTAGCCCGAACCCTAACCCTAACCCTTCCCCGAAGCCTGACCCTCACCTGTCCCCTAATCCTAACCCGTACGCTGACACTAACCCGCGCCCTCACACGTACGCTCCCCCTAAAGCGTTGTCGTACCCTCACCTGGACCCTAAACCGTCCCCGTCCCCTAACCCTAACCCTAGCCCGAACCCTAACCCTAACACTTCCCCGAAGCCTGACCCTCACCCGTCCCCTAATCCTAACCCGTACGCTGACACTAACCCGCGCCCTCACACGTACGCTCCCCCTAAAGCGTTGTCGTACCCTCACCTGGACCCTAAACCGTCCCCGTCCCCTAACCCTAACCCTAGCCCGAACCCTAACCCTAACCCTTCCCCGAAGCCTGACCCTCACCCGTCCCCTAATCCTAACCCGTACGCTGACACTAACCCGCGCCCTCACACGTACGCTCCCGCTAAAGCGTTGTCGTACCCTCACCTGGACCCTAAACCGTCCCCGTCCCCTAACCCTAACCCTAGCCCGAACCCTAACACTAACCCTTCCCCGAAGCCTGACCCTCAACCGTCCCCTAATCCTAACCCGTACGCTGACACTAACACGCGCCCTCACACGTACGCTCCCCCTAAAGCGTTGTCGTACCCTCACCTGGACCCTAAACCGTCCCCGTCCCCTAACCCTAACCCTAGCCCGAACCCTAACCCTAACCCTTCCCCGAAGCCTGACCCTCACCCGTCCCCTAATCCTAACCCGTACGCTGACACTAAGCCGCGCCCTCACACGTACGCTCCCGCTAAAGCGTTGTCGTACCCTCACCTGGACCCTAAACCGTCCCCGTCCCCTAACCCTAACCCTAGCCCGAACCCTAACACTAACCCTTCCCCGAAGCCTGACCCTCAACCGTCCCCTAATCCTAACCCGTACGCTGACACTAACCCGCGCCCTCACACGTACGCTCCCCCTAAAGCGTTGTCGTACCCTCACCTGGACCCTAAACCGTCCCCGTCCCCTAACCCTAACCCTTCCCCGAAGCCTGACACTCACCCGTCCCCTAATCCTAACCCGTACGCTGACAGTAACCCGCGCCCTCACACGTACGCTCCCCCTAAAGCGTTGTCGTACCCTCACCTGGACCCTAAACCGTCCCCGTCCCCTAACCCTAACCCTAGCCCGAACCCTAACCCTAACCCTTCCCCGAAGCCTGACCCTCACCCTTCCCCTAATCCTAACCCGTACGCTGACACTAACCCACGCCCTCACACGTACGCTCCCCCTAAAGCTTTGTCGTACCCTTACCTGGACCCTAAACCGTCCCCGTCCCCTAACCCTAACCCTAGCCCGAACCCTAACCCTAACCCTTCCCCGAAGCCTGACCCTCACCCGTCCCCTAATCCTAACCCGTACGCTGACACTAAGCCGCGCCCTCACACGTACGCTCCCCCTAAAGCGTTGTCGTACCCTCACCTGGACCCTAAACCGTCCCCGTCCCCTAACCCTAACCCTAGCCCGAACCCTAACCCTAACCCTTCCCCGAAGCCTGACCCTCACCCGTCCCCTAATCCTAACCCGTACGCTGACACTAAGCCGCGCCCTCACACGTACGCTCCCCCTAAAGCGTTGTCGTACCCTCACCTGGACCCTAAACCGTCCCCGTCCCCTAACCCTAACCCTAGCCCGAACCCTAACCCTAACTCTTCCCCGAAGCCTGACCCTCACCTGTCCCCTAATCCTAACCCGTACGCTGGCACTAACCCGCGCCCTCACACGTACGCTCCCCCTAAAGCGTTGTCGTACCCTCACCTGGACCCTAAACCGTCCCCATCCCCTAACCCTAACCCTAGCCCGAACCCTAACCCTAACCCTTCCCCGAAGCCTGACCCTCACCCGTCCCCTAATCCTAACCCGTACGCTGACACTAACCCGCGCCCTCACACGTACGCTCCCCCTACAGCGTTGTCGTACCCTCACCTGGACCCTAAACCGTCCCCGTCCCCTAACCCTAGCCCGAACCCTAACCCTAACCCTTCCCCGAAGCCTGACCCTCACCCGTCCCCTAATCCTAACCCGTACGCTGACACTAACCCGCGCCCTCACACGTACGCTCCCCCTAAAGCGTTGTCGTACCCTCACCTGGACCCTAAACCGTCCCCGTCCCCTAACCCTAACCCTAGCCCGAACCCTAACCCTAACACTTCCCCGAAGCCTGACCCTCACCCGTCCCCTAATCCTAACCCGTACGCTGTGACTAAGCTGCGCCCTCACAAGTACGCTCCCCCTAAAGCGTTGTCGTACCCTCACCTGGACCCTAAACCGTCCCCGTCCCCTAACCCTAACCCTAGCCCGAAACCTAACCCTAACCCTTCCCCGAAGCCTGACCCTCACCCGTCCCCTAATCCTAACCCGTACGCTGACACTAACCCGCGCCCTCACACGTACGCTCCCCCTAAAGCGTTGTCGTACCCTCACCTGGACCCTAAACCGTCCCCGTCCCCTAACCCTAACCCTAGCCCGAACCCTAACCCTAACCCTTCCCCGAAGCCTGACCCTCACCCGTCCGCTAATCCTAACCCGTACGCTGACACTAAGCCGCGCCCTCACACGTACCCTCCCGATAAAGCGTTGTCGTACCCTCACCTGGACCCTAAACCGTCCCCGTCCCCTAACCCTAACCCTAGCCCGAACCCTAACCCTAACCCTTCCCCGAAGCCTGACCCTCAACCGTCCCCTAATCCTAACCCGTACGCTGACACTAACCCGCGCCCTCACACGTACGCTCCCCCTAAAGCGTTGTCGTACCCTCACCTGGACCCTAAACCGTCCCCGTCCCCTAACCCTAACCCTAGCCCGAACACTAACCCTAACCCTTCCCCGAAGCCTGACCCTCACCTGTCCCCTAATCCTAACCCGTACGCTGACACTAAGCCACGCCCTCACACGTACGCTCCCCCTAAAGCGTTGTCGTACCCTCACCTGGACCCTAAACCGTCCCCGTCCCCTAACCCTAACCCTAGCCCGAACCCTAACCCTAACCCTTCCCCGAAGCCTGACCCTCACCCGTCCCCTAATCCTAACCCGTACGCTGACGCTAAGCCACGCCCTCACACGTACGCTCCCCCTAAAGCATTGTCGTACCCTCACCTGGACCCTAAACCGTCCCCGTCCCCTAACCCTAACCCTAGCCCGAACCCTAACCCTAACCCTTCCCTGAAGCCTGACCCTCACCTGTCCCCTAATCCTAACCCGTACGCTGACACTAAGCCACGCCCTCACACGTACGCTCCCCCTAAAGCGTTGTCGTACCCTCACCTGGACCCTAAACCGTCCCCGTCCCCTAACCCTAACCCTAGCCCGAACCCTAACCCTAACCCTTCCCCGAAGCCTGACCCTCACCCGTCCCCTAATCCTAACCCGTACGCTGACGCTAAGCCACGCCCTCACACGTACGCTCCCCCTAAAGCATTGTCGTACCCTCACCTGGACCCTAAACCGTCCCCGTCCCCTAACCCTAACCCTAGCCCGAACCCTAACCCTAACCCTTCCCCGAAGCCTGACCCTCACCCGTCCCCTAATCCTAACCCGTACGCTGACACTAAGCCGCGCCCTCACACGTACGCTCCCCCTAAAACGTTGTCGTACCCTCACCCGGACCCTAAACCGTCCCCGTCCCCTAAACCTAACCCTCGCCCCAACCCTAACCCTAACACTTCCCCGAAGCCTGACCCTCACCCGTCCCCTAATCCTAACCCGTACGCTGACACTAAGCCGCGCCCTCACACGTACCCTCCCGCTAAAGCGTTGTCGTACCCTCACCTGGACCCTAAACCGTCCCCGTCCCCTAACCCTAACCCTAGCCCGAACCCTAACCCTAACCCTTCCCCGAAGCCTGACCCTCAACCGTCCCCTAATCCTAACCCGTACGCTGACACTAACCCGCGCCCTCACACGTACGCTCCCCCTAAAGCGTTGTCGTACCCTCACCTGGACCCTAAACCGTCCCCGTCCCCTAACCCTAACCCTTCCCCGAAGCCTGACCCTCACCCGTCCCCTAATCCTAACCCGTACGCTGACACTAACCCGCGCCCTCACACGTACGCTCCCCCTAAAGCGTTGTCGTACCCTCACCTGGACCCTAAACCGTCCCCGTCCCCTAACCCTAACCCTAGCCCGAACCCTAACCCTAACCCTTCCCCGAAGCCTGACCCTCACCCGTCCCCTAATCCTTACCCGTACGCTGACACTAAGCCGCGCCCTCACACGTACCCTCCCGCTAAAGCGTTGTCGTACCCTCACCTGGACCCTAAACCGTCCCCGTCCCCTAACCCTAACACTTTCCCGAAGCCTGACCCTCACCCGTCCCCTAATCCTAACCCGTACGCTGACAGTAACCCGTGCCCTCACACGTACGCTCCCCCTAAAGCGTTGTCGTACCCTCACCTGGACCCTAAACCGTCCCCGTCCCCTAACCCTAACCCTAGACCGAACCCTAACCCTAACCCTTCCCCGAAGCCTGACCCTCACCCGTCCCCTAATCCTAACCCGTACGCTGACACTAAGCCGCGCCCTCACACGTACGCTCCCCCTAAAGCGTTGTCGTACCCTCACCTGGACCCTAAACCGTCCCCGTCCCCTAACCCTAACCCTAGCCCGAACCCTAACCCTAACCCATCCCCAAAGCCTGACCCTCACCCGTCCCCTAATCCTAACCCATACGCTGACACTAAGCCGCGCCCTCACACGTACGCTCCCCCTAAAGCGTTGTCGTACCCTCACCTGAACCCTAAACCGTCCCCGTCCCCTAACCCTAACCCTAGCCCGAACCCTAACCCTAACCCTTCCCCGAAGCCTGACCCTCACCCGTCCCCTAATCCTAACCCGTACGCTGACACTAACCCGCGCCCTCACACGTACGCTCCCCCTAAAGCGTTGTCGTACCCTCACCTGGACCCTAAACCGTCCCCGTCCCCTAACCCTAACCCTAGCCCGAACCCTAACCCTAACCCTTCCCAGAAGCCTGACACTCACCCGTCACCTAATCCTAACCCGTACGCTGACACTAAGCCGCGCCCTCACACGTACGCTCCCGCTAAAGCGTTGTCGTACTCTCACCTGGACCCTAAACCGTCCCCGTCCCCTAACCCTAACCCTAGCCCGAACCCTAACCCTAACCCTTCCCCGAAGCCTGACCCGCAACCGTCCCCTAATCCTAACCCATACGCTGACACTAACCCGCGCCCTCACACGTACGCTCCCCCTAAAGCGTTGTCGTACCCTCACCTGGACCCTAAACCGTCCCCGTCCCCTAACTCTAACCCTTCCCCGAAGCCTGACCCTCACCCGTCCCCTAATCCTAACCCGTACGCTGACACTAACACGCGCCCTCACACGTACGCTCCCCCTAAAGCGTTGTCGTACCCTCACCTGGACCCTAAACCGTCCCCGTCCCCTAACCCTAACCCTAGCCCGAACCCTAACCCTAACCCTTCCCCGAAGCCTGACCCTCACCCGTCCCCTAATCCTAACCCGTACGCTGACACTAAGCCGCGCCCTCACACGTACGCTCCCCCTAAAGCGTTGTCGTACCCTCACCTGGACCCTAAACCGTCCCCGTCCCCTAACCCTAACCCTAGCCCGAACCCTAACCCTAACCCTTCCCCTAAGCCTGACCCTCACACGTCCCCTAATCCTAACCCGTACGCTGACACTAAGCCGCGCCCTCACACGTACGCTCCCGCTAAAGTGTTGTCGTACTCTCACCTGAACCCTAAACCGTCGCCGTCCCCTAACCCTAACCCTAGCCCGAACCCTAACCCTAACCCTTCCCCGAAGCCTGACCCTCAACTGTCCCCTAATCCTAACCCATACGCTGACACTAACCCGCGCCCTCACACGTACGCTCCCCCTAAAGCGTTGTCGTACCCTCACCTGGACCCTAAACCGTCCCCGTCCCCTAACTCTAACACTTCCCCGAAGCCTGACCCTCACCCGTCCCCTAATCCTAACCCGTACGCTGACACTAACACGCGCCCTCACACGTACGCTCCCCCTAAAGCGTTGTCGTACCCTCACATGGACCCTAAACCGTCCCCGTCCCCTAACCCTAACCCTAGCCCGAACCCTAACCCTAACCCTTCCCCGAAGCCTGACCCTCACCCGTCCCCTAATCCTAACCCGTACGCTGACACTAAGCCGCGCCCTCACACATACGCTCCCCCTAAAGCGTTGTCGTACCCTCACCTGGACCCTAAACCGTCCCCGTCCCCTAACCCTAACCCTAGCCCGAACCCTAACCCTAACCCTTCCCCGAAGCCTGACCCTCACCCGTCCCCTAATCCTAACCCGTACGCTGACACTAAGCCGCGCCCTCACACGTACGCTCCCCCTAAAGCGTTGTCGTACCCTCACCTGGACCCTAAACCGTCCCCGTCCCCTAACCCTAACCCTAGCCCGAACCCTAACCCTAACCCTTCCCCGAAGCCTGACCCTCACCCGTCCCCTAATCCTAACCCGTACGCTGACACTAACCCGCGCCCTCACACGTACGCTCCCCCTAAAGCGTTGTCGTACCCTCACCTGGACCCTAAACCGTCCCCGTCCCCTAACCCTAACCCTAGCCCGAACCCTCACCCTAACCCTTCCCCGAAGCCTGACCCTCTCCCGTCCCCTAATCCTAACCCGTACATTGACACTAAGCCACGCCCTCACACGTACGCTCCTCCTAAAGCGTTGTCGTACCCTCACCTGGACCCTAAACCGTCCCCGTCCCCTAACCCTAACCCAAGCCCGAACCCTAACCCTAACCCTTCCCCGAAGCCTGACCCTCACCCGTCCCCTAATCCTAACCTGTACGCTGACACTAACCCGCGCCCTCACACGTACGCTCCCCCTAAAGCGTTATCGTACCCTCACCTGGACCCTAAACCGTCCCCGTCCCCTAACCCTAACCCTAGCCCGAACCCTAACCATAACCCTTCCCCGAAGCCTGACACTCACCCGTCCCCTAATCCTAACCCTTACGCTGACACTAAGCCGCGCCCTCACACGTACGCTCCCCCTAAAGCGTTGTCGTACCCTCACCTGGACCCTAAACCGTCCCCGTCCCCTAACCCTAACCCTAGCCCGAACCCTAACCCTAACACTTCCCCGAAGCCTGACCCTCACCCGTCACCTAATCCTAACCCGTACGCTGACACTAACCCGCGCCCTCACACGTACGCTCCCCCTAAAGCGTTGTCGTACCCTCACCTGGACCCTAAACCGTCCCCGTCCGCTAACCCTAACCCTAGCCCGAACCCTAACCCTAACCCTTCCCCGAAGCCTGACCCTCACCCGTCCCCTAATCCTAACCCGTACGCTGACACTAAGCCGCGCCCTCACACGTACGCTCCCGCTAAAGTGTTGTCGTACCCTCACCTGGACCCTAAACCGTCCCCGTCCCCTAACCCTAACCCTAGCCCGAACCCTAACCCTAACCCTTCCCCGAAGCCTGACCCTCACCCGTCCCCTAATCCTAACCCGTACGCTGACACTAACCCGCGCCCTCACACGTACGCTCCCCCTAAAGCGTTGTCGTACCCTCACCTGGACCCTAAACCATTCCCGTCCCCTAACCCTAACACTTCCCCGAAGCCTGACCCTCACCCGTCCCCTAATCCTAACCCGTACGCTGACACTAACCCGCGCCCTCACACGTACGCTCCCCCTAAAGCGTTGTCGTACCCTCACCTGGACCCTAAACCGTCCCCGTCCCCTAACCCTAACCCTAGCCCGAACCCTAACCCTAACCCTTCCCCGAAGCCTGACCCTCACCCGTCCCCTAATCCTAACCCGTACGCTGACACTAACCCGCGCCCTCACACGTACGCTCCCCGTAAAGCGTTGTCGTACCCTCACCTGGACCCTAAACCGTCCCCGTCCCCTAACCCTAACCCTAGCCCGAACCCTAACCCTAACCCTTCCCCGAAGCCTGACCCTCACCCGTCCCCTAATCCTAACCCGTACGCTGACACTAACCCGCGCCCTCACACGTACGCTCCCCCTAAAGCGTTGTCGTACCCTCACCTGGACCCTAAACCGTCCCCGTCCCCTAACCCTAACCCTAGCCCGAACCCTAACCCTAACCCTTCCCCGAAGCCTGACCCTCACCCGTCCCCTAATCCTAACCCGTACGCTGACACTAAGCCGCGCCCTCACACGTACGCTCCCGCTAAAGTGTTGTCGTACCCTCACCTGGACCCTAAACCGTCCCCGTCCCCTAACCCTAACCCTAGCCCGAACCCTAACCCTAACCCTTCCCCGAAGCCTGACCCTCACCCGTCCCCTAATCCTAACCCGTACGCTGACACTAACCCGCGCCCTCACACGTACGCTCCCCCTACAGCGTTGTCGTACCATCACCTGGACCCTAAACCGTCCCCGTCCCCTAACCCTAGCCCGAACCCTAACCCTAACCCTTCCCCGAAGCCTGACCCTCACCCGTCCCCTAATCCTAACCCGTACACTGACACTAACCCGCGACCTCACACGTACGCTCCCCCTAAAGCGTTGTCGTACCCTCACCTGGACCCTAAACCGTCCCCGTCCCCTAACCCTAACCCTAGCCTGAACCCTAACCCTAACCCTTCCCCGAAGCCTGACCCTCACCCGTCCCCTAATCCTAACCCGTACGCTGACACTAACCCGCGCCCTCACACGTACGCTCCCCCTAAAGCGTTGTCGTACCCTCACCTGGACCCTAAACCGTCCCCGTCCCCTAACCCTAACCCTAGCCCGAACCCTAACCCTAACCCTTCCCCGAAGCCTGACCCTCACCCGTCCCCTAATCCTAACCCGTACGCTGACGCTAAGCCGCGCCCTCACAAGTACGCTCCCCCTAAAGCGTTGTCGTACCCTCACCTGGACCCTAAACCGTCCCCGTCCCCTAACCCTAACCCTAGCCCGAACCCTAACCCTAACCCTTCCCCGAAGCCTGACCCTCACCCGTCCCCTAATCCTAACCCGTACGCTGACGCTAAGCCGCGCCCTCACACGTACACTCCCGCTAAAGCGTTGTCGTACCCTCACCTGGACCCTAAACCGTCCCCGTCCCCTAACCCTAACCCTAGCCCGAACCCTAACCCTAACACTTCCCCGAAGCCTGACCCTCACCCGTCCCCTAATCCTAACCCGTACGCTGACACTAAGCCGCGCCCTCACACGTACCCTCCCGCTAAAGCGTTGTCGTACCCTCACCTGGACCCTAAACAGTCCCCGTCCCCTAACCCTAACCCTAGCCCGAACCCTAACCCTAACCCTTCCCCGAAGCCTGACCCTCAACCGTCCCCTAATCCTAACCGGTACGCTGACACTAACCCGCGCCCTCACACGTACGCTCCCCCTAAAGCGTTGTCGTACCCTCACCTGGACCCTAAACCGTCCCAGTCCCCTAACCCTAACCCTTCCCCGAAGCCTGACCCTCACCCGTCCCCTAATCCTAACCCGTACGCTGACAGTAACCCGTGCCCTCACACGTACGCTCCCCCTAAAGCGTTGTCGTACCCTCACCTGGACCCTAAACCGTCCCCGTCCCCTAACCCTAACCCTAGACCGAACCCTAACCCTAACTCTTCCCCGAAGCCTGACCCTCACCCGTCCCCTAATCCTAACCCGTACGCTGACACTAACCCGCGCCCTCACACGTACGCTCCCCCTAAAGCGTTGCGGTACCCTCACCTGGACCGTAAACCGTCCCCGTCCCCTAACCCTAACCCTAGCCCGAACCCTAACCCTAACCCTTCCCCGAAGCCTGACCCTCACCCGTCCCCTAATCCTAACCCGTACGCTGACACTAAGCCGCGCCCTCACACATACGCTCCCCCTAATGTGTTGTCGTACCCTCACCTGGACCCTAAACCGTCCCCGTCCCCTAACCCTAACCCTAGCCCGAACCCTAACCCTAACCCTTCCCCGAAGCCTGACCCTCACCCGTCCCCTAATCCTAACCCGTACGCTGACACTAAGCCGCGCCCTCACACGTACGCTCCCCCTAAAGCGTTGTCGTACCCTCACCTGGACCCTAAACCGTCCCCGTCCCCTAACCCTAACCCTAGCCCGAACCCTCACCCTAACCCTTCCCCGAAGCCTGACCCTCTCCCGTCCCCTAATCCTAACCCGTACGCTGACACTAAGCCGCGCCCTCACACGTACGCTCCCCCTACAGCGTTGTCGTACCCTCACCTGGACCCTAAACCGTCCCCGTCCCCTAACCCTAACCCTAGCCCGAACCCTAACCCTAACACTTCCCCGAAGCCTGACCCTCACCCGTCCTCTAATCCTAACCCGTACGCTGACACTAACCCGCGCCCTCACACGTACGCTCCCCCTAAAGCGTTGTCGTACCCTCACCTGGACCCTAAACCGTCCCCGTCCGCTAACCCTAACCCTAGCCCGAACCCTAACCCTAACCCTTCCCCGAAGCCTGACCCTCACCCGTCCCCTAATCCTAACCCGTACGCTGACACTAAGCCGCGCCCTCACACCTACGCTCCCGCTAAAGCGTTGTCGTACCCTCACCTGGACCCTAAACCGTCCCCGTCCCCTAACCCTAACCCTAGCCCGAACCCTAACCCTAACCCTTCCCCGAAGCCTGACCCTCAACCGTCCCCTAATCCTAACCCGTACGCTGACACTAACCCGCGCCCTCACACGTACGCTCCCCCTAAAGCGTTGTCGTACCCTCACCTGGACCCTAAACCGTCCCCGTCCCCTAACCCTAACCCTAGCCCGAACCCTAACCCTAACCCTTCCCCGAAGCCTGACCCTCACCCGTCCCCTAATCCTAACCCGTACGCTGACACTAAGCCGCGCCCTCACACGTACGCTCCCCCTAAAGCGTTGTCGTACCCTCACCTGGACCCTAAACCGTCCCCGTCCCCTAACCCTAACCCTAGCCCGAACCCTAACCCTAACCCTTCCCCGAAGCCTGACCCTCACCCGTCCCCTAATCCTAACCCGTACGCTGACACTAACCCGCGCCCTCACACGTACGCTCCCCCTAAAGCGTTGTCGTACCCTCACCTGGACCCTAAACCGTCCCCGTCCCCTAACCCTAACCCTAGCCCGAACCCTCACCCTAACCCTTCCCCAAAGCCTGACCCTCACCCGTCCCCTAATCCTAACCCGTACGCTGACACTAAGCCGCGCCCTCACACGTACGCTCCCGCTAAAGCGTTGTCGTACCCTCACCTGGACCCTAAACCGTCCCCGTCCCCTAACCCTAACCCTAGCCCGAAACCTAACCCTAACCCTTCCCCGAAGCCTGACCCTCTACCGTCCCCTAATCCTAACCCGTACGCTGACACTAACCCGCGCCCTCACACGTACGCTCCCCCTAAAGCGTTGTCGTACCCTCACCTGGACCCTAAACCGTCCCCGTCCCCTAACCCTAACCCTAGCCCGAACCCTAACCCTAACCCTTCCCCGAAGCCTGACACTCACCCGTCCCCTAATCCTAACCCGTACGCTGACACTAAGCCGCGCCCTCACACGTACGCTCCCCCTAAAGCGTTGTCGTACCCTCACCTGGACCCTAAACCGTCCCCGTCCCCTAACCCTAACCCTAGCCCGAACCCTAACCCTAACCCATCCCCGAAGCCTGACCCTCACCCGTCCCCTAATCCTAACCCGTACGCTGACACTAAGCCGCGCCCTCACACGTACGCTCCCCCTAAAGCGTTGTCGTACCCTCACCTGGACCCTAAACCGTCCCCGTCCCCTAACCCTAACCCTAGCCCGAACCCTAACCCTAACCCTTCCCCGAAGCCTGACCCTCACCCGTCCCCTAATCCTAACCCGTACGCTGACACTAAGCCGCGCCCTCACACGTACGCTCCCCCTAAAGCGTTGTCGTACCCTCACCTGGACCCTAAACCGTCCCCGTCCCCTAACCCTAACCCTAGCCCGAACCCTAACCCTAACCCTTCCCCGAAGCCTGACCCTCACCCGTCCCCTAATCCTAACCCGTACGCTGACACTAACCCGCGCCCTCACACGTACGCTCCCCCTAAAGTGTTGTCGTACCCTCACCTGGACCCTAAACCGTCCCCGTCCCCTAACCCTAACCCTAGCCCGAACCCTAACCCTAACCCTTCCCCGAAGCCTGACCCTCACCCGTCCCCTAATCCTAATCCGTACGCTGACACTAACCCTCGCCCTCACACGTACGCTCCCCCTAAAGCGTTGTCGTACACTCACCTGGACCCTAAACCGTCCCCGTCCCCTAACCCTAACCCTAGCCCGAACCCTAACCCTAACCCTTCCCCGAAGCCTGACCCTCACCCGTCCCCTAATCCTAACCCGTACGCTGACACTAAGCCGCACCCTCACACGTACGCTCCCCTAAAGCGTTGTCGTACCCTCACCTGGACCCTAAACCGTCCCCGTCCCCTAACCCTAACCCTAGCCCGAACCCTAACCCTAACCCTTCCCCGAAGCCTGACCCTCAACCGTCCCCTAATCCTAACCCGTACGCTGACACTAACCCGCGCCCTCACACGTACGCTCCACCTAAAGCGTTGTCGTACCCTCACCTGGACCCTAAACCGTCCCCTCCCCTAAGCCTAACCCTTCCCCGAAGCCTGACCCTCACCCGTCCCCTAATCCTAACCCGTACGCTGACACTAACACGCGCCCTCACACGTACGCTCCCCCTAAAGCGTTGTCGTACCCTCACCTGGACCCTAAACCGTCCCCGTCCCCTAACCCTAACCCTAGCCCGAACCCTCACCCTAACCCTTCCCAGAAGCCTGACCCTCTCCCGTCCCCTAATCCTAACCCGTACGCTGACACTACGCCGCGCCCTCACACGTACGCTCCCCCTACAGCGTTGTCCTACCCTCACCTGGACCCTAAACCATCCCCGTCCCCTAACCCTAACCCTAGCCCGAACCCTAACCCTAACCCTTCCCCGAAGCCTGACCCTCACCCGTCCCCTAATCCTAACCTGTACGCTGACACTAACCCGCGCCCTCACACGTACGCTCCCCCTAAAGCGTTATCGTACCCTCACCTGGACCCTAAACCGTCCCCGTCCCCTAACCCTAACCCTAGACCGAACCCTAACCCTAACCCTTCCCCGAAGCCTGACCCTCACCCGTCCCCTAATCCTAACCCGTACGCTGACACTAAGCCGCGCCCTCACACGTACGCTCCCCATAAAGCGTTGTCGTACCCTCACCTGGACCCTAAACCGTCCCCGTCCGCTAACCCTAACCCTAGCCCGAACCCTAACCCTAACACTTCCCCGAAGCCTGACCCTCAAACGTCCCCTAATCCTAACCCGTACGCTGACACTAACCCGCGCCCTCACACGTACGCTCCCCCTAAAGCGTTGTCGTACCCTCACCTGGACCCTAAACCGTCCCCGTCCCCTAACCCTAACACTTCCCCGAAGCCTGACCCTCACCCGTCCCTTAATCCTAACCCGTACGCTGACAGTAACCAGCGCTCTCACACGTACGCTCCCCCTAAAGCGTTGTCGTACCCTCACCTGGACCCTAAACCGTCCCCGTCCCCTAACCCTAACCCTAGCCCGAACCCTAACCCTAACCCTTCCCCGAAGCCTGACCCTCACCCGTCCCCTAATCCTAACCCGTACGCTGACACTAAGCCGCGCCCTCACACGTACGCTCCCCCTAAAGCGTTGTCGTACCCTCACCTGGACCCTAAACCGTCCCCGTCCCCTAACCCTAACCCTAGCCCGAACCCTAACCCTAACCCTTCCCCGAAGCCTGACCCTCACCCGTCCCCTAATCCTAACCCGTACGCTGACACTAAGCCGCGCCCTCACACGTACGCTCCCCCTAAAGCGTTGTCGTACCCTCACCTGGACCCTAAACCGTCCCCGTCCCCTAACCCTAACCCTAGCCCGAACCCTAACCCTAAACCTTCCCCGAAGCCTGACCCTCACCCGTCCCCTAATCCTAACCCGTACGCTGACACTAAGCCGCGCCCTCACACGTACGCTCCCCCTAAAGCGTTGTCGTACCCTCACCTGGACCCTAAACCGTCCCCGTCCCCTAACCCTAACCCTAGCCCGAACCCTAACCCTAACACTTCCCCGAAGCCTGACCCTCACCCGTCCCCTAATCCTAACCCGTACGCTGACACTAAGCCGCGCCCTCACACGTACGCTCCCCCTAAAGCGTTGTCGTACCCTCACCTGGACCCTAAACCGTCCCCGTCCCCTAACCCTAACCCTAGCCCGAAACCTAACCCTAACCCTTCCCCGAAGCCTGACCCTCAACCGTCCCCTAATCCTAACCCGTACGCTGACACTAACCCGCGCCCTCACACGTACGCTCCCCCTAAAGCGTTGTCGTACCCTCACCTGGACCCTAAACCGTCCCCGTCCCCTAACCCTAACCCTTCCCCGAAGCCTGACCCTCACCCGTCCCCTAATCCTAACCCGTACGCTGACAGTAACCAGCGCCCTCACACGTACGCTCCCCCTAAAGCGTTGTCGTACCCTCACCTGGACCCTAAACCGTCCCCGTCCCCTAACCCTAACCCTAGCCCGAACCCTAACCCTAACCCTTCCCCGAAGCCTGACCCTCACCCGTCCCCTAATCCTAACCCGTACGCTGACACTAAGCCGCGCCCTCACACGTACGCTCCCCCTAAAGCGTTGTCGTACCCTCACCTGGACCCTAAACCGTCCCCGTCCCCTAACCCTAACCCTAGCCCGAACCCTAACCCTAACACTTCCCCGAAGCCTGACCCTCACCCGTCCCCTAATCCTAACCCGTACGCTGACACTAAGCCGCGCCCTCACACGTACGCTCCCCCTAAAGCGTTGTCGTACCCTCACCTGGACCCTAAACCGTCCCCGTCCCCTAACCCTAACCCTAGCCCGAAACCTAACCCTAACCCTTCCCCGAAGCCTGACCCTCAACCGTCCCCTAATCCTAACCCGTACGCTGACACTAACCCGCGCCCTCACACGTACGCTCCCCCTAAAGCGTTGTCGTACCCTCACCTGGACCCTAAACCGTCCCCGTCCCCTAACCCTAACCCTTCCCCGAAGCCTGACCCTCACCCGTCCCCTAATCCTAACCCGTACGCTGACAGTAACCAGCGCCCTCACACGTACGCTCCCCCTAAAGCGTTGTCGTACCCTCACCTGGACCCTAAACCGTCCCCGTCCCCTAACCCTAACCCTAGCCCGAACCCTAACCCTAACCCTTCCCCGAAGCCTGACCCTCACCCGTCCCCTAATCCTAACCCGTACGCTGACACTAAGCCGCGCCCTCACACGTACGCTCCCCCTAAAGCGTTGTCGTACCCTCACCTGGACCCTAAACCGCCCCGTCCCCTAACCCTAACCCTAGCCCGAACCCTAACCCTAACCCTTCCCCGAAGCCTGACCCTCACCCGTCCCCTAATCCTAACCCGTACGCTGACACTAAGCCGCGCCCTCACACGTACGCTCCCCCTAAAGCGTTGTCGTACCCTCACCTGGACCCTAAACCGTCCCCGTCCCCTAACCCTAACCCTAGCCCGAACCCTAACCCTAACCCTTCCCCGAAGCCTGACCCTCACCCGTCCCCTAATCCTAACCCGTACGCTGACACTAAGCCGCGCCCTCACACGTACGCTCCCCCTAAAGCGTTGTCGTACCCTCACCTGGACCCTAAACCGTCCCCGTCCCCTAAACCTAACCCTAGCCCGAACCCTAACCCTAACCCTTCCCCGAAGCCTGACCCTCACCCGTCCCCTAATCCTAATCCGTACGCTGACACTAACCCTCGCCCTCACACGTACGCTCCCCCTAAAGCGTTGTCGTACACTCACCTGGACCCTAAACCGTCCCCGTCCCCTAACCCTAACCCTAGCCCGAACCCTAACCCTAACCCTTCCCCGAAGCCTGACCCTCACCCGTCCCCTAATCCTAACCCGTACGCTGACACTAACACGCGCCCTCACACGTACGCTCCCCCTAAAGCGTTGTCGTACCCTCACCTGGACCCTAAACCGTCCCCTCCCCTAACCCTAACCCTTCCCCAAAGCCTGACCCTCACCCGTCCCCTAATCCTAACCCGTACGCTGACACTAACACGCGCCCTCACACGTACGCTCCCCCTAAAGCGTTGTCGTACCCTCACCTGGACCCTAAACCGTCCCCGTCCCCTAACCCTAACCCTAGCCCGAACCCTCACCCTAACCCTTCCCAGAAGCCTGAACCTCTCCCGTCCCCTAATCCTAACCCGTACGCTGACACTACGCCGCGCCCTCACACGTACGCTCCCCCTACTGCGTTGTCGTACCCTCACCTGGACCCTAAACCGTCCCCGTCCCCTAACCCTAACCCTAGCCCGAACCCTAACCCTAACACTTCCCCGAAGCCTGACCCTCACCCGTCCCCTAATCCTAACCTGTACGCTGACACTAACCCACGCCCTCACACGTACGCTCCCCCTAAAGCGTTATCGTACCCTCACCTGGACCCTAAACCGTCCCCGTCCCCTAACCCTAACCCTAGCCCGAACCCTAACCCTAAACCTTCCCCGAAGCCTGACCCTCACCCGTCCCCTAATCCTAACCCGTACGCTGACACTAAGCCGCGCCCTCACACGTACGCTCCCCCTAAAGCGTTGTCGTACCCTCACCTGGACCCTAAACCGTCCCCGTCCCCTAACCCTAACCCTAGCCCGAACCCTAACCCTAACACTTCCCCGAAGCCTGACCCTCACCCGTCCCCTAATCCTAACCCGTACGCTGACACTAACCCGCGCCCTCACACGTACGCTCCCCCTAATGCGTTGTCGTACCCTCACCTGGACCCTAAACCGTCCCCGTCCGCTAACCCTAACCCTAGCCCGAACCCTAACCCTAACCCTTCCCAGAAGCCTGACCCTCACCCGTCCCCTAATCCTAACCCGTACGCTGACACTAAGCCGCGCCCTCACACGTACGCTCCCGCTAAAGCGTTGTCGTACCCTCACCTGGACCCTAAACCGTCCCCGTCCCCTAACCCTAACCCTAGCCCGAACCCTAACCCTAACCCTTCCCCGAAGCCTGACCCTCAACCGTCCCCTAATCCTAACCCGTACGCTGACACTAACCCGCGCCCTCACACGTACGCTCCCCCTAAAGCGTTGTCGTACCCTCACCTGGACCCTAAACCGTCCCCGTCCCCTAACCCTAACCCTTCCCCGAAGCCTGACCCTCACCCGTCCCCTAATCCTAACCCGTACGCTGATACTAACCCGCGCCCTCACACGTACGCTCCCCCTAAAGCGTTGTCGTACCCTCACCTGGACCCTAAACCGTCCCCGTCCCCTAACCCTAACCCTAGCCCGAACCGTAATCCTAACCCTTCCCCGAAGCCTGACCCTCACCCGTCCCCTAATCCTAACCCGTACGCTGACACTAACCCGCGCCCTCACACGTACGCTCCCCGTAAAGCGTTGTCGTACCCTCACCTGGACCCTAAACCGTCCCCGTCCCCTAACCCTAACCCTAGCCCGAACCCTAACCCTAACCCTTCCCCGAAGCCTGACCCTCACCCGTTCCCTAATCCTAACCCGTACGCTGACACTAACCCGCGCCCTCACACGTACGCTCCCCCTAAAGCGTTGTCGTACCCTCACCTGGACCCTAAACCGTCCCCGTCCCCTAACCCTAACCCTAGCCCGAACCCTAACCCTAACCCTTCCCCGAAGCCTGACCCTCACCCGTCCCCTAATCCTAACCCGTACGCTGACACTAAGCCGCGCCCTCACACGTACGCTCCCGCTAAAGCGTTGTCGTACCCTCACCTGGTCCCTAAACCGTCCCCGTCCCCTAACCCTAACCCTAGCCCGAACCCTAACCCTAACCCTTCCCCGAAGCCTGACCCTCAACCGTCCCCTAATCCTAACCCGTACGCTGACGCTAACCCGCGCCCTCACACGTACGCTCCCCCTAAAGCGTTGTCGTACCCTCACCTGGACCCTAAACCGTCCCCGTCCCCTAACCCTAACCCTTCCCCGAAGCCTGACCCTCACCCGTCCCCTAATCCTAACCCGTACGCTGACACTAAGCCGCGCCCTCACACGTACGCTCCCCCTAAAGCGTTGTCGTACCCTCACCTGGACCCTAAACCGTCCCCGTCCCCTAACCCTAACCCTAGCCCGAACCCTAACCCTAACCCTTCCCCGAAGCCTGACATTCACCCGTCCCCTAATCCTAACCCGTACGCTGACACTAAGCCGCGCCCTCACACGTATGCTCCCCCTAAAGCGTTGTCGTACCCTCACCTGGACCCTAAACCGTCCCCGTCCCCTAACCCTAACCCTAGCCCGAACCCTAACCCTAACCCTTCCCCGAAGCCTGACCCTCACCCGTCCCCTAATCCTAACCCGTACGCTGACACTAAGCCGCGCCCTCACACGTACGCTCCCCCTAAAGTGTTGTCGTACCCTCGCCTGGACCCTAAACCGTCCCCGTCCCCTAACCCTAACCCTAGCCCGAACCCTAACCCTAACCCTTCCCCGAAGCCTGACCCTCACCCGTCCCCTAATCCTAACCCGTACGCTGACACTAAGCCACGCCCTCACACGTACGCTCCCCCTAAAGCGTTGTCGTACCCTCACCTGGACCCTAAACCGTCCCCGTCCCCTAACCCTAACCCTAGCGCGAACCTTCACCCTAACCCTTCCCCGAAGCCTGACCCTCTCCCGTCCCCTAATCCTAACCCGTACGCTGACACTAAGCCGCACCCTCACACGTACGCTCCCCCTACAGCGTTGTCGTACCCTCACCTGGACCCTAAACCGTCCCCGTCCCCTAACCCTAACCCTAGCCCGAACCCTAACCCTAACACTTCCCCGAAGCCTGACCCTCACCCGTCCCCTAATCCTAACCCGTACGCTGACACTAACCCACGCCCTCACACGTACGCTCCCCCTAAAGCGTTGTCGTACCCTCACCTGGACCCTAAACCGTCCCCGTCCGCTAACCATAACCCTAGCCCGAACCCTAACCCTAACCCTTCCCCGAAGCCTGACCCTCACCCGTCCCCTAATCCTAACCCGTACGCTGACACTAACCCGCGCCCTCACACGTACGCTCCCCCTAAAGCGTTGTCGTACCCTCACCTGGACCCTAAACCGTCCCCTCCCCTAACCCTAACCCTTCCCCGAAGCCTGACCCTCACCCGTCCCCTAATCCTAACCCGTACGCTGACAGTAACCCGCGCCCTCACACGTACGCTCCCCCTAAAGCGTTGTCGTACCCTCACCTGGACCCTAAACCTTCCCCGTCCCCTAACCCTAACCCTTGCCCGAACCCTAACCCTAACCCTTCCCCGAAGCCTGACCCTCACCCGTCCCCTAATCCTAACCCGTACGCTGACACTAACCCGCGCCCTCACACGTACGCTCCCCCTAAAGCGTTGTCGTACCCTCACCTTGACCCTAAACCGTCCCCATCCCCTAAACCTAACCCTAGCCCGAACCCTAACCCTAACCCTTCCCCGAAGCCTGACCCTCACCCGTCCCCTAATCCTAACCCGTACGCTGACACTAAGCCGCGCCCTCACACGTACGCTCCCCCTAAAGCGTTGTCGTACCCTCACCTGGACCCTAAACCGTCCCCTCCACTAACCCTAACCCTTCCCCGAAGCCTGACACTCACCCGTCCCCTAATCCTAACCCGTACGCTGACAGTAACCCGCGCCCTCACACGTACGCTCCCCCTAAAGCGTTGTCGTACCCTCACCTGGACCCTAAACCTTCCCCGTCCCCTAACCCTAACCCTTGCCCGAACCCTAACCCTAACCCTTCCCCGAAGCCTGACCCTCACCCGTCCCCTAATCCTAACCCGTACGCTGACACTAAGCCGCGCCCTCACACGTACGCTCCCCCTAAAGCGTTGTCGTACCCTCACCTGGACCCTAAACCGTCCCCGTCCCCTAACCCTAACCCTAGCCCGAACCCTAACCCTAATCCTTCCCCGAAGCCTGACCCTCACCCGTCCCCTAATCCTAACCCGTACGCTGACACTAAGCCGCGCCCTCACACGTACGTTCCCCCTAAAGCGTTGTCGTACCCTCACCTGGACCCTAAACCGTCCCCGTCCCCTAACCCTAACCCTAGCCCGAACCCTAACCCTAACCCTTCCCCGAAGCCTGACCCTCACCCGTCCCCTAATCCTAACCCGTACGCTGACACTAAGCCGCGCCCTCACACGTACGCTCCCCCTAAAGCGTTGTCGTACCCTCACCTGGACCCTAAACCGTCCCCGTCCCCTAACCCTAACCCTAGCCCGAACCCTAACCCTAACCCTTCCCCGAAGCCTGACCCTCACCCGTCCCCTAATCCTAACCCGTACGCTGACACTAAGCCGCGCCCTCACACGTATGCTCCCCCTAAAGCGTTGTCGTACCCTCACCTGGACCCTAAACCGTCCCCGTCCCCTAACCCTAACCCTAGCCCGAACCCTAACCCTAATCCTTCCCCGAAGCCTGACCCTCACCCGTCCCCTAATCCTAACCCGTACGCTGACACTAACCCGTGCCCTCACACGTACGCTCCCCCTAATGCGTTGTCGTACCCTCACCTGGACCCGAAACCGTCCCCGTCCGCTAACCCTAACCCTAGCCCGAACCCTAATCCTAACCCTTCCCAGAAGCCTGACCCTCACCCGTCCCCTAATCCTAACCCGTACGCTGACACTAAGCCGCGCCCTCACACGTACGCTCCCGCTAAAGCGTTGTCGTACCCTCACCTGGACCCTAAACCGTCCCCGTCCCCTAACCCTAACCCTAGCCCGAACCCTAACCCTAACCCTTCCCCGAAGCCTGACCCTCAACCGTCCCCTAATCCTAACCCGTACGCTGACACTAACCCGCGCCCTCACACGTACGCTCCCCCTAAAGCGTTGTCGTACCCTCACCTGGACCCTAAACCGTCCCCGTCCCCTAACCCTAACCCTTCCCCGAAGGCTGACCCTCACCCGTCCCCTAATCCTAACCCGTACGCTGACACTAACCCGCGCCCTCACACGTACGCTCCCCCTAAAGCGTTGTCGTACCCTCACCTGGACCCTAAACCGTCCCCGTCCCCTAACCCTAACCCTAGCCCGAACCGTAATCCTAACCCTTCCCCGAAGCCTGACCCTCACCCGTCCCCTAATCCTAACCCGTACGCTGACACTAAGCCGCGCCCTCACACGTACGCTCCCCGTAAAGCGTTGTCGTACCCTCACCTGGACCCTAAACCGTCCCCGTCCCCTAACCCTAACCCTAGCCCGAACCCTAACCCTAACCCTTCCCCGAAGCCTGACCCTCACCCGTTCCCTAATCCTAACCCGTACGCTGACACTAACCCGCGCCCTCACACGTACGCTCCCCCTAAAGCGTTGTCGTACCCTCACCTGGACCCTAAACCGTCCCCGTCCCCTAAACCTAACCCTAGCCCGAACCCTAACCCTAACCCTTCCCCGAAGCCTGACCCTCACCCGTCCCCTAATCCTAACCCGTACGCTGACACTAAGCCGCGCCCTCACACGTACGCTCCCACTAAAGCGTTGTCGTACCCTCACCTGGACCCTAAACCGTCCCCGTCCCCTAACCCTAACCCTAGCCCGAACCCTAACCCTAACCCTTCCCCGAAGCCTGACCCTCAACCGTCCCCTAATCCTAACCCGTACGCTGACACTAACCCGCGCCCTCACACGTACGCTCCCCCTAAAGCGTTGTCGTACCCTCACCTGGACCCTAAACCGTCCCCGTCCCCTAACCCTAACTCTTCCCCGAAGGCTGACCCTCACCCGTCCCCTAATCCTAACCCGTACGCTGACACTAAGCCGCGCCCTCACACGTACGCTCCCCCTAAAGCGTTGTCGTACCCTCACCTGGACCCTAAACCGTCCCCGTCCCCTAACACTAACCCTAGCCCGAACCCTAACCCTAACCCTTCCCCGAAGCCTGACCTTCACCCGTCCCCTAATCCTAACCCGTACGCTGACACTAAGCCGCGCCCTCACACGTACGCTCCCCCTAAAGCGTTGTCGTACCCTCACCTGGACCCTAAACCGTCCCCGTCCCCTAACCCTAACCCTAGCCCGAACCCTAACCCTAACCCTTCCCCGAAGCCTGACCCTCACCCGTCCCCTAATCCTAACCCGTACGCTGACACTAAGCCGCGCCCTCACACGTACGCTCCCCCTAAAGTGTTGTCGTACCCTCACCTGGACCCTAAACCGTCCCCGTCCCCTAACCCTAACCCTAGCCCGAACCCTAACCCTAACCCTTCCCCGAAGCCTGACCCTCACCCGTCCCCTAATCCTAACCCGTACGCTGACACTAAGCCGCGCCCTCACACTTACGCTCCCCCTAAAGCGTTGTCGTACCCTCACCTGGACCCTAAACCGTCCCCGTCCCCTAACCCTAACCCTAGCCCGAACCTTCACCCTAACCCTTCCCCGAAGCCTGACCCTCTCCCGTCCCCTAATCCTAACCCGTACGCTGACACTAAGCCGCGCCCTCACACGTACGCTCCCCCTACAGCGTTGTCGTACCCTCACCTGGACCCTAAACCGTCCCCGTCCCCTAACCCTAACCCTAGCCCGAACCCTAACCCTAAAACTTCCCCGAAGCCTGACCCTCACCCGTCCCCTAATCCTAACCCGTACGCTGACACTAACCCGCGCCCTCACACGTACGCTCCCCCTAAAGCGTTGTCGTACCCTCACCTGGACCCTAAACCGTCCCCGTCCGCTAACCCTAACCCTAGCCCGAACCTTAAACCTAACCCTTCCCCGAAGCCTGACCCTCACCCGTCCCCTAATCCTAACCCGTACGCTGACACTAACGCGCGCCCTCACACGTACGCTCCCCCTAAAGCGTTGTCGTACCCTCACCTGGACCCTAAACCGTCCCCTCCCCTAACCCTAACCCTTCCCCGAAGCCTGACCCTCACCCGTCCCCTAATCCTAACCCGTACGCTGACAGTAACCCGCGCCCTCACACGTACGCTCCCCCTAAAGCGTTGTCGTACCCTCACCTGGACCCTAAACCTTCCCCGTCCCATAACCCTAACCCTAGCCCGAACCCTAACCCTAACACTTCCCCGAAGCCTGACCCTCACCCGTCCCCTAATCCTAACCCGTACGCTGACACTAAGCCGCGCCCTCACACGTACGCTCCCCCTGAAGCGTTGTCGTACCCTCACCTGGACCCTAAACCGTCCCCGTCCCCTAACCCTAACCCTAGCCCGAACCCTAACCCTAACCCTTCCCCGAAGCCTGACCCTCACCCGTCCCCTAATCCTAACCCGTACACTGACACTAAGCCGCGCCCTCACACGTACGCTCCCCCTAAATCGTTGTCGTACCCTCACCTGGACCCTAAACCGTCCCCGTCCCCTAACCCTAACCCTAGCCCGAACCCTAACCCTAACCCTTCCCCGAAGCCTGACCCTCACCCGTCCCCTAATCCTAACCCGTACGCTGACACTAAGCCGCGCCCTCACACGTACGCTCCCCCTAAAGCGTTGTCGTACCCTCACCTGGACCCTAAACCGTCCCCGTCCCCTAACCCTAACCCTAGCCCGAACCCTAACCCTAACCCTTCCCCGAAGCCTGACCCTCACCCGTCCCCTAATCCTAACCCGTACGCTGACACTAAGCCACGCCCTCACACGTACGCTCCCCCTAAAGCGTTGTCGTACCCTCACCTGGACCCTAAACCGTCCCCATCCCCTAACCCTAACCCTAGCCCGAACCCTCACCCTAACCCTTCCCCGAAGCCTGACCCTCTCCCGTCCCCTAATCCTAACCCGTACGCTGACACTAAGCTGCGCCCTCACACGTACGCTCCCCCTAAAGCGTTGTCGTACCCTCACCTGGACCCTAAACCGTCCCCGTCCGCTAACCCTAACCCTAGACCGAACCCTAACCCTAACCCTTCCCCGAAGCCTGACCCTCACCCGTCCCCTAATCCTAACCCGTATGCTGACACTAACCCGCGCCCTCACACGTACGCTCCCCCTAAAGCGTTGTCGTACCCTCACCTGGACCCTAAACCGTCCCCTGCCCTAACCCTAACCCTTCCCCGAAGCCTGACCCTCACCCGTCCCCTAATCCTAACCCGTACGCTGACACTAAGCCGCGCCCTCACACGTACGCTCCCCCTAAAGTGTTGTCGTACCCTCACCTGGACCCTAAACCGTCCCCGTCCCCTAACCCTAACCCTAGCCCGAACCCTAACCCTAACCCTTCCCCGAAGCCTGACCCTCACCCGTCCCCTAATCCTAACCCGTACGCTGACACTAACCCTCGCCCTCACACGTACGCTCCCCCTAAAGCGTTGTCGTACCCTCACCTGGACCCTAAACCGTCCCCGTCCCCTAACCCTAACCCTAGCCCGAACCCTAACCCTAACACTTCCCCGAAGCCTGACCCTCTCCCGTCCCCTAATCCTAACCCGTACGCTGACACTAAGCCGCGCCCTCACACGTACGCTCCCCCTACAGCGTTGTCGTACCCTCACCTGGACCCTAAACCGTCGCCGTCCCCTAACCCTAACCCTAGCCCGAACCCTAACCCTAACCCTTCCCCGAATCCTGACCCTCACCCGTCCCCTAATCCTAACCCGTACGCTGACACTAACCCGCGCCCTCACACGTACGCTCCCCCTAAAGCGTTGTCGTACCCTCACCTGGACCCTAAACCGTCCCCGTCCCCTAACCCTAACCCTAGCCCGAACCCTAACCCTAACCCTTCCCCGAAGCCTGACCCTCACCCGTCCCCTAATCCTAACCCGTACGCTGACACTAAGCCACGCCCTCACACGTACGCTCCCCCTAAAGCGTTGTCGTACCCTCACCTGGACCCTAAACCGTCCCCGTCCCCTAACCCTAACCCTAGCCCGAACCCTCACCCTAACCCTTCCCCGAAGCCTGACCCTCTCCCGTCCCCTAATCCTAACCCGTACGCTGACACTAAGCTGCGCCCTCACACGTACGCTCCCCCTACAGCGTTGTCGTACCCTCACCTGGACCCTAAACCGTCCCCGTCCCCTAACCCTAACCCTAGCCCGAACCCTAACCCTAACACTTCCTCGAAGCCTGACCCTCACCCGTCCCCTAATCCTAACCCGTACGCTGACACTAACCCGTGCCCTCACACGTACGCTCCCCCTAAAGCGTTGTCGTACCCTCACCTGGACCCTAAACCGTCCCCGTCCGCTAACCCTAACCCTAGACCGAACCCTAACCCTAACCCTTCCCCGAAGCCTGACCCTCACCCGTCCCCTAATCCTAACCCGTATGCTGACACTAACCCGCGCCCTCACACGTACGCTCCCCCTAAAGCGTTGTCGTACCCTCACCTGGACCCTAAACCGTCCCCTCCCCTAACCCTAACCCTTCCCCGAAGCCTGACCCTCACCCGTCCCCTAATCCTAACCCGTACGCTGACACTAAGCCGCGCCCTCACACGTACGCTCCCCCTAAAGTGTTGTCGTACCCTCACCTGGACCCTAAACCGTCCCCGTCCCCTAACCCTAACCCTAGCCCGAACCCTAAACCTAACCCTTCCCCGAACCCTGACCCTCACCCGTCCCCTAATCCTAACCCGTACGCTGACACTAAGCCGCGCCCTCACACGTACGCTCCCCCTAAAGCGTTGTCGTACCCTCACCTGGACCCTAAACCGTTCCCGTCCCCTAACCCTAACCCTAGCCCGAACCTTCACCCTAACACTTCCCCGAAGCCTGACCCTCTCACGTCCCCTAATCCTAACCCGTACGCTGACACTAAGCCGCGCCCTCACACGTACGCTCCCCCTACAGCGTTGTCGTACCCTCACCTGGACCCTAAACCGTCCCCGTCCCCTAACCCTAACCCTAGCCCGAACCCTAACCCTAACCCTTCCCCGAAGCCTGACCCTCACCCGTCCCCTAATCCTAACCCGTACGCTGACACTAACCCGCGCCCTCACACGTACGCTCCCCCTAAAGCGTTGTCGTACCCTCACCTGGACCCTAAACCGTCCCCTCCCCTAACCCTAACCCTTCCCCGAAGCCTGACCCTCACCCGTCCCCTAATCCTAACCCGTACGCTGACAGTAACCCGCGCCCTCACACGTACGCTCCCCCTAAAGCGTTTTCGTACCCTCACCTGGACCCTAAACCTTCCCCGTCCCCTAACCCTAACCCTTGCCCGAACCCTAACCCTAACCCTTCCCCGAAGCCTGACCCTCACCCGTCCCCTAATCCTAACCCGTACGCTGACACTAAGCCGCGCCCTCACACGTACGCTCCCCCTAAAGCGTTGTCGTACCCTCACCTGGACCCTAAACCGTCCCCGTCCCCTAACCCTAACCCTAGCCCGAACCCTATCCCTAACCCTTCCCCGAAGCCTGACCCTCACCCGTCCCCTAATCCTAACCCGTACGCTGACACTAAGCCACGCCCTCACACGTACGCTCCCCCTAAAGCGTTGTCGTACCCTCACCTGGACCCTAAACCGTCCCCGTCCCCTAACCCTAACCCTAGCCCGAACCCTAACCCTAATCCTTCCCCGAAGCCTGACCCTCACCCGTCCCCTAATCCTAACCCGTACGCTGACACTAAGCCGCGCCCTCACACGTACGTTCCCCCTAAAGCGTTGTCGTACCCTCACCTGGACCCTAAACCGTCCCCGTCCCCTAACCCTAACCCTAGCCCGAACCCTAACCCTAACCCTTCCCCGAAGCCTGACCCTCACCCGTCCCCTAATCCTAACCCGTACGCTGACACTAAGCCGCGCCCTCACACGTACGCTCCCCCTAAAGCGTTGTCGTACCCTCACCTGGACCCTAAACCGTCCCCGTCCCCTAACCCTAACCCTAGCCCGAACCCTAACCCTAACCCTTCCCCGAAGCCTGACCCTCACCCGTCCCCTAATCCTAACCCGTACGCTGACACTAAGCCGCGCCCTCACACGTATGCTCCCCCTAAAGCGTTGTCGTACCCTCACCTGGACCCTAAACCGTCCCCGTCCCCTAACCCTAACCCTAGCCCGAACCCTAACCCTAACCCTTCCCCGAAGCCTGACCCTCACCCGTCCCCTAATCCTAACCCGTACGCTGACACTAAGCCGCGCCCTCACACGTACGCTACCGCTAAAGCGTTGTCGTACCCTCACCTGGACCCTAAACCGTCCCCGTCCCCTAACCCTAACCCTAGCCCGAACCCTAACCCTAACCCTTCCCCGAAGCCTGACCCTCACCCGTCCCCTAATCCTAACCCGTACGCTGACACTAACCCGCGCCCTCACACGTACGCTCCCCCTAAAGTGTTGTCGTACCCTCACCTGAACCCTAAACCGTCCCCGTCCCCTAACCCTAACCCTAGCCCGAACCCTAACCCTAACCCTTCCCCGAAGCCTGACCCTCACCCGTCCCCTAATCCTAATCCGTACGCTGACACTAACCCTCGCCCTCACACGTACGCTCCCCCTAAAGCGTTGTCGTACACTCACCTGGACCCTAAACCGTCCCCGTCCCCTAACCCTAACCCTAGCCCGAACCCTAACCCTAACCCTTCCCCGAAGCCTGACCCTCACCCGTCCCCTAATCCTAACCCGTACGCTGACACTAAGCAGCACCCTCACACGTACGCTCCCCTAAAGCGTTGTCGTACCCTCACCTGGACCCTAAACCGTCCCCGTCCCCTAACCCTAACCCTAGCCCGAACCCTAACCCTAACCCTTCCCCGAAGCCTGACCCTCAACCGTCCCCTAATCCTAACCCGTACGCTGACACTAACCCGCGCCCTCACACGTACGCTCCACCTAAAGCGTTGTCGTACCCTCACCTGGACCCTAAACCGTCCCCGTCCCCTAACCCTAACCCTTCCCCGAAGGCTGACCCTCACCCGTCCCCTAATCCTAACCCGTACGCTGACACTAACCCGCGCCCTCACACGTACGCTCCCCCTAAAGCGTTGTCGTACCCTCACCTGGACCCTAAACCGTCCCCGTCCCCTAACCCTAACCCTAGCCCGAACCGTAATCCTAACCCTTCCCCGAAGCCTGACCCTCACCCGTCCCCTAATCCTAACCCGTACGCTGACACTAACCCGCGCCCTCACACGTACGCTCCCCGTAAAGCGTTGTCGTACCCTCACCTGGACCCTAAACCGTCCCCGTCCCCTAACCCTAACCCTAGCCCGAACCCTAACCCTAACCCTTCCCCGAAGCCTGACCCTCACCCGTTCCCTAATCCTAACCCGTACGCTGACACTAACCCGCGCCCTCACACGTACGCTCCCCCTAAAGCGTTGTCGTACCCTCACCTGGACCCTAAACCGTCCCCGTCCCCTAAACCTAACCCTAGCCCGAACCCTAACCCTAACCCTTCCCCGAAGCCTGACCCTCACCCGTCCCCTAATCCTAACCCGTACGCTGACACTAAGCCGCGCCCTCACACGTACGCTCCCACTAAAGCGTTGTCGTACCCTCACCTGGACCCTAAACCGTCCCCGTCCCCTAACCCTAACCCTAGCCCGAACCCTAACCCTAACCCTTCCCCGAAGCCTGACCCTCAACCGTCCCCTAATCCTAACCCGTACGCTGACACTAACCCGCGCCCTCACACGTACGCTCCCCCTAAAGCGTTGTCGTACCCTCACCTGGACCCTAAACCGTCCCCGTCCCCTAACCCTAACTCTTCCCCGAAGGCTGACCCTCACCCGTCCCCTAATCCTAACCCGTACGCTGACACTAAGCCGCGCCCTCACACGTACGCTCCCCCTAAAGCGTTGTCGTACCCTCACCTGGACCCTAAACCGTCCCCGTCCCCTAACACTAACCCTAGCCCGAACCCTAACCCTAACCCTTCCCCGAAGCCTGACCTTCACCCGTCCCCTAATCCTAACCCGTACGCTGACACTAAGCCGCGCCCTCACACGTACGCTCCCCCTAAAGCGTTGTCGTACCCTCACCTGGACCCTAAACCGTCCCCGTCCCCTAACCCTAACCCTAGCCCGAACCCTAACCCTAACCCTTCCCCGAAGCCTGACCCTCACCCGTCCCCTAATCCTAACCCGTACGCTGACACTAAGCCGCGCCCTCACACGTACGCTCCCCCTAAAGTGTTGTCGTACCCTCACCTGGACCCTAAACCGTCCCCGTCCCCTAACCCTAACCCTAGCCCGAACCCTAACCCTAACCCTTCCCCGAAGCCTGACCCTCACCCGTCCCCTAATCCTAACCCGTACGCTGACACTAAGCCGCGCCCTCACACTTACGCTCCCCCTAAAGCGTTGTCGTACCCTCACCTGGACCCTAAACCGTCCCCGTCCCCTAACCCTAACCCTAGCCCGAACCTTCACCCTAACCCTTCCCCGAAGCCTGACCCTCTCCCGTCCCCTAATCCTAACCCGTACGCTGACACTAAGCCGCGCCCTCACACGTACGCTCCCCCTACAGCGTTGTCGTACCCTCACCTGGACCCTAAACCGTCCCCGTCCCCTAACCCTAACCCTAGCCCGAACCCTAACCCTAAAACTTCCCCGAAGCCTGACCCTCACCCGTCCCCTAATCCTAACCCGTACGCTGACACTAACCCGCGCCCTCACACGTACGCTCCCCCTAAAGCGTTGTCGTACCCTCACCTGGACCCTAAACCGTCCCCGTCCGCTAACCCTAACCCTAGCCCGAACCCTAAACCTAACCCTTCCCCGAAGCCTGACCCTCACCCGTCCCCTAATCCTAACCCGTACGCTGACACTAAGCCGCGCCCTCACACGTACGCTCCCCCTAAAGTGTTGTCGTACCCTCACCTGGACCCTAAACCGTCCCCGTCCCCTAACCCTAACCCTAGCCCGAACCCTAACCCTAACCCTTCCCCGAAGCCTGACCCTCACCCGTCCCCTAATCCTAACCCGTACGCTGACAGTAACCCGCGCCCTCACACGTACGCTCCCCCTAAAGCGTTGTCGTACCCTCACCTGGACCCTAAACCGTCCCCGTCCCCTAACCCTAACCCTTGCCCGAACCCTAACCCTAACCCTTCCCCGAAGCCTGACCCTCACCCGTCCCCTAATCCTAACCCGTACGCTGACACTAAGCCGCGCCCTCACACGTACGCTCCCCCTAAAGCGTTGTCGTACCCTCACCTGGACCCTAAACTGTCCCCGTCCCCTAACCCTAACCCTAGCCCGAACCCTAACCCTAACCCTTCCCCGAAGCCTGACCCTCACCCGTCCCCTAATCCTAACCCGTACGCTGACACTAAGCCACGCCCTCACACGTACGCTCCCCCTAAAGCGTTGTCGTACCCTCACCTGGACCCTAAACCGTCCCCGTCCCCTAACCCTAACCCTAGCCCGAACCCTAACCCTAATCCTTCCCCGAAGCCTGACCCTCACCCGTCCCCTAATCCTAACCCGTACGCTGACTCTAAGCCGCGCCTTCACACGTACGCTCCCCCTAAAGCGTTGTCGTACCCTCACCTGGACCCTAAACCGTCCCCGTCCCCTAACCCTAACCCTAGCCCGAACCCTAACCCTAACCCTTCCCCGAAGCCTGACCCTCACCCGTCCCCTAATCCTAACCCGTACGCTGACACTAAGCCGCGCCCTCACACGTACGCTCCCCCTAAAGCGTTGTCGTACCCTCACCTGGACCCTAAACCGTCCCCGTCCCCTAACCCTAACCCTAGCCCGAACCCTAACCCTAACCCTTCCCTGAAGCCTGACCCTCACCCGTCCCCTAATCCTAACCCGTACGCTGACACTAACCCTCGCCCTCACACGTACGCTCCCCCTAAAGCGTTGTCGTACCCTCACCTGGACCCTAAACCGTCCCCGTCCCCTAACCCTAACCCTAGCCCGAACCCTAACCCTAACCCTTCCCCGAAGCCTGACCCTCACCCGTCCCCTAATCCTAACCCGTACGCTGACACTAAGCCGCGCCCTCACACGTACGCTCCCCCTAAAGCGTTGTCGTACCCTCACCTGGACCCTAAACCGTCCCCGTCCCCTAACACTAACCCTAGCCCGAACCCTAACCCTAACCCTTCCCCGAAGCCTGACCTTCACGCGTCCCATAATCCTAACCCGTACGCTGACACTAACCCTCGCCCTCACACGTACGCTCCCCCTAAAGCGTTGTCGTACCCTCACCTGGACCCTAAACCGTCCCCGTCCCCTAACCCTAACCCTAGCCCGAACCCTAACCCTAACACTTCCCCGAAGCCTGACCCTCTCCCGTCCCCTAATCCTAACCCGTACGCTGACACTAAGCCGCGCCCTCACACGTACGCTCCCCCTACAGCGTTGTCGTACCCTCACCTGGACCCTAAACCGTCCCCGTCCCCTAACCCTAACCCTAGCCCGAACCCTAAACCTAACCCTTCCCCGAATCCTGACCCTCACCCGTCCCCTAATCCTAACCCGTACGCTGACACTAACCCGCGCCCTCACACGTACGCTCCCCCTAAAGCGTTGTCGTACCCTCACCTGGACCCTAAACCTTCCCCGTCCCCTAACCCTAACCCTTGCCCGAACCCTAACCCTAACCCTTCCCCGAAGCCTGACCCTCACCCGTCCCCTAATCCTAACCCGTACGCTGACACTAAGCCGCGCCCTCACACGTACGCTCCCCCTAAAGCGTTGTCGTACCCTCACCTGGACCCTAAACCGTCCCCGTCCCCTAACCCTAACCCTAGCCCGAACCCTAACCCTAACCCTTCCCCGAAGCCTGACCCTCACCCGTCCCCTAATCCTAACCCGTACGCTGACACTAAGCCACGCCCTCACACGTACGCTCCCCCTAAAGCGTTGTCGTACCCTCACCTGGACCCTAAACCGTCCCCGTCCCCTAACCCTAACCCTAGCCCGAACCCTAACCCTAATCCTTCCCCGAAACCTGACCCTCTCCCGTCCCCTAATCCTAACCCGTACGCTGACACTAAGCCGCGCCCTCACACGTACGCTCCCCCTACAGCGTTGTCGTACCCTCACCTGGACCCTAAACCGTCCCCGTCCCCTAACCCTAACCCTAGCCCGAACCCTAACCCTAACCCTTCCCCGAATCCTGACCCTCACCCGTCCCCTAATCCTAACCCGTACGCTGACACTAACCCGCGCCCTCACACGTACGCTCCCCCTAAAGCGTTGTCGTACCCTCACCTGGACCCTAAACCGTCCCCGTCCCCTAACCCTAACCCTAGCCCGAACCCTAACCCTAACCCTTCCCCGAAGCCTGACCCTCACCCGTCCCCTAATCCTAACCCGTACGCTGACACTAAGCCGCGCCCTCACACGTACGCTCCCCCTAAATCGTTGTCGTACCCTCACCTGGACCCTAAACCGTCCCCGTCCCCTAACCCTAACCCTAGCCCGAACCCTAACCCTAACCCTTCCCCGAAGCCTGACCCTCACCCGTCCCCTAATCCTAACCCGTACGCTGACACTAAGCCGTGCCCTCACACGTACGCTCCCCCTAAAGCGTTGTCGTACCCTCACCTGGACCCTAAACCGTCCCCGTCCCCTAACCCTAACCCTAGCCCGAACCCTAACCCTAACCCTTCCCCGAAGCCTGACCCTCACCCGTCCCCTAATCCTAACCCGTACGCTGACACTAAGCCGCGCCCTCACACGTACGCTCCCCCTAAAGCGTTGTCGTACCCTCACCTGGACCCTAAACCGTCCCCGTCCCCTAACCCTAACCCTAACCCGAACCCTAACCCTAACCCTTCCCCGAAGCCTGACCCTCACCCGTCCCCTAATCCTAACCCGTACGCTGACACTAAGCTGCGCCCTCACACGTACGCTCCCCCTAAAGCGTTGTCGTACCCTCACCTGGACCCTAAACCGTCCCCGTCCCCTAACCCTAACCCTAGCCCGAACCCTAACTCTAACCCTTCCCCGAAGCCTGACCCTCACCCGTCCCCTAATCCTAACCCGTACGCTGACACTAACCCGCGCCCTCACACGTACGCTCCCCCTAAAGCGTTGTCGTACCCTCACCTGGACCCTAAACCGTCCCCGTCCCCTAACCCTAACCCTAGCCCGAACCCTAACCCTAACCCTTCCCCGAAGCCTGACCCTCAACCGTCCCCTAATCCTAACCCGTACGCTGACACTAACCCGCGCCCTCACACGTACGCTCCCCCTAAAGCGTTGTCGTACCCTCACCTGGACCCTAAACCGTCCCCTCCCCTAACCCTAACCCTTCCCCGAAGCCTGACCCTCACCCGTCCCCTAATCCTAACCCGTACGCTGACAGTGACCCGCGCCCTCACACGTACGCTCCCCCTAAAGCGTTGTCGTACCCTCACCTGGACCCTAAACCGTCCCCGTCCCCTAACCCTAACCCTTGCCCGAACCCTAACCCTAACCCTTCCCCGAAGCCTGACCCTCACCCGTCCCCTAATCCTAACCCGTACGCTGACACTAAGCCGCGCCCTCACACGTACGCTCCCCCTAAAGCGTTGTCATACCCTCACCTGGACCCTAAACCGTCCCCATCCCCTAACCCTAACCCTTGCCCGAACCCTAACCCTAACCCTTCCCCGAAGCCTGACCCTCACCCGTCCCCTAATCCTAACCCGTACGCTGACACTAAGCCGCGCCCTCACACGTACGCTCCCCCTAAAGCGTTGTCGTACCCTCACCTGGACCCTAAACCGTCCCCGTCCCCTAACCCTAACCCTAGCCCGAACCCTAACCCTAACCCTTCCCCGAAGCCTGACCCTCACCCGTCCCCTAATCCTAACCCGTACGCTGACACTAAGCGGCGCCCTCACACGTACGCTCCCCCTAAAGCGTTGTCGTACCCTCACCTGGACCCTAAACCGTCCCCGTCCCCTAACCCTAACCCTAGCCCGAACCCTAACCCTAACCCTTCCCCGAAGCCTGACCCTCACGCGTCCCATAATCCTAACCCGTACGCTGACACTAACACTCGCCCTCACACGTACGCTCCCCCTAAAGCGTTGTCGTACCCTCACCTGGACCCTAAACCGTCCCCGTCCCCTAACCCTAACCCTAGCCCGAACCCTAACCCTAACCCTTCCCCGAATCCTGGCCCTCACCCGTCCCCTAATCCTAACCCGTACGCTGACACTAACCCGCGCCCTCACACGTACGCTCCCCCTAAAGCGTTGTCGTACCCTCACCTGGACCCTAAACCGTCGCCGTCCCCTAACCCTAACCCTAGCCCGAACCCTAACCCTAACCCTTCCCCGAATCCTGGCCCTCACCCGTCCCCTAATCCTAACCCGTACGCTGACACTAACCCGCGCCCTCACACGTACGCTCCCCCTAAAGCGTTGTCGTACCCTCACCTGGACCCTAAACCGTCCCCGTCCCCTAACCCTAACTCTAGCCCGAACCCTAACCCTAACCCTTCCCCGAAGCCTGACCCTCACCCGTCCCCTAATCCTAACCCGTACGCTGACACTAAGCCGCGCCCTCACACGTACGCTCCCCCTAAAGTGTTGTCGTACCCTCACCTGGACCCTAAACCGTCCCCGTCCCCTAACCCTAACCCTAGCCCGAACCCTAACCCTAACCCTTCCCCGAAGCCTGACCCTCACCCGTCCCCTAATCCTAACCCGTACGCTGACACTAAGCCGCGCCCTCACACTTACGCTCCCCCTAAAGCGTTGTCGTACCCTCACCTGGACCCTAAACCGTCCCCGTCCCCTAACCCTAACCCTAGCCCGAACCTTCACCCTAACCCTTCCCCGAAGCCTGACCCTCTCCCGTCCCCTAATCCTAACCCGTACGCTGACACTAAGCCGCGCCCTCACACGTACGCTCCCCCTACAGCGTTGTCGTACCCTCACCTGGACCCTAAACCGTCCCCGTCCCCTAACCCTAACCCTAGCCCGAACCCTAACCCTAAAACTTCCCCGAAGCCTGACCCTCACCCGTCCCCTAATCCTAACCCGTACGCTGACACTAACCCGCGCCCTCACACGTACGCTCCCCCTAAAGCGTTGTCGTACCCTCACCTGGACCCTAAACCGTCCCCGTCCGCTAACCCTAACCCTAGCCCGAACCCTAAACCTAACCCTTCCCCGAAGCCTGACCCTCACCCGTCCCCTAATCCTAACCCGTACGCTGACACTAAGCCGCGCCCTCACACGTACGCTCCCCCTAAAGTGTTGTCGTACCCTCACCTGGACCCTAAACCGTCCCCGTCCCCTAACCCTAACCCTAGCCCGAACCCTAACCCTAACCCTTCCCCGAAGCCTGACCCTCACCCGTCCCCTAATCCTAACCCGTACGCTGACAGTAACCCGCGCCCTCACACGTACGCTCCCCCTAAAGCGTTGTCGTACCCTCACCTGGACCCTAAACCGTCCCCGTCCCCTAACCCTAACCCTTGCCCGAACCCTAACCCTAACCCTTCCCCGAAGCCTGACCCTCACCCGTCCCCTAATCCTAACCCGTACGCTGACACTAAGCCGCGCCCTCACACGTACGCTCCCCCTAAAGCGTTGTCGTACCCTCACCTGGACCCTAAACTGTCCCCGTCCCCTAACCCTAACCCTAGCCCGAACCCTAACCCTAACCCTTCCCCGAAGCCTGACCCTCACCCGTCCCCTAATCCTAACCCGTACGCTGACACTAAGCCACGCCCTCACACGTACGCTCCCCCTAAAGCGTTGTCGTACCCTCACCTGGACCCTAAACCGTCCCCGTCCCCTAACCCTAACCCTAGCCCGAACCCTAACCCTAATCCTTCCCCGAAGCCTGACCCTCACCCGTCCCCTAATCCTAACCCGTACGCTGACTCTAAGCCGCGCCTTCACACGTACGCTCCCCCTAAAGCGTTGTCGTACCCTCACCTGGACCCTAAACCGTCCCCGTCCCCTAACCCTAACCCTAGCCCGAACCCTAACCCTAACCCTTCCCCGAAGCCTGACCCTCACCCGTCCCCTAATCCTAACCCGTACGCTGACACTAAGCCGCGCCCTCACACGTACGCTCCCCCTAAAGCGTTGTCGTACCCTCACCTGGACCCTAAACCGTCCCCGTCCCCTAACCCTAACCCTAGCCCGAACCCTAACCCTAACCCTTCCCTGAAGCCTGACCCTCACCCGTCCCCTAATCCTAACCCGTACGCTGACACTAACCCTCGCCCTCACACGTACGCTCCCCCTAAAGCGTTGTCGTACCCTCACCTGGACCCTAAACCGTCCCCGTCCCCTAACCCTAACCCTAGCCCGAACCCTAACCCTAACCCTTCCCCGAAGCCTGACCCTCACCCGTCCCCTAATCCTAACCCGTACGCTGACACTAAGCCGCGCCCTCACACGTACGCTCCCCCTAAAGCGTTGTCGTACCCTCACCTGGACCCTAAACCGTCCCCGTCCCCTAACACTAACCCTAGCCCGAACCCTAACCCTAACCCTTCCCCGAAGCCTGACCTTCACGCGTCCCATAATCCTAACCCGTACGCTGACACTAACACTCGCCCTCACACGTACGCTCCCCCTAAAGCGTTGTCGTACCCTCACCTGGACCCTAAACCGTCCCCGTCCCCTAACCCTAACCCTAGCCCGAACCCTAACCCTAACACTTCCCCGAAGCCTGACCCTCTCCCGTCCCCTAATCCTAACCCGTACGCTGACACTAAGCCGCGCCCTCACACGTACGCTCCCCCTACAGCGTTGTCGTACCCTCACCTGGACCCTAAACCGTCCCCGTCCCCTAACCCTAACCCTAGCCCGAACCCTAAACCTAACCCTTCCCCGAATCCTGACCCTCACCCGTCCCCTAATCCTAACCCGTACGCTGACACTAACCCGCGCCCTCACACGTACGCTCCCCCTAAAGCGTTGTCGTACCCTCACCTGGACCCTAAACCTTCCCCGTCCCCTAACCCTAACCCTTGCCCGAACCCTAACCCTAACCCTTCCCCGAAGCCTGACCCTCACCCGTCCCCTAATCCTAACCCGTACGCTGACACTAAGCCGCGCCCTCACACGTACGCTCCCCCTAAAGCGTTGTCGTACCCTCACCTGGACCCTAAACCGTCCCCGTCCCCTAACCCTAACCCTAGCCCGAACCCTAACCCTAACCCTTCCCCGAAGCCTGACCCTCACCCGTCCCCTAATCCTAACCCGTACGCTGACACTAAGCCACGCCCTCACACGTACGCTCCCCCTAAAGCGTTGTCGTACCCTCACCTGGACCCTAAACCGTCCCCGTCCCCTAACCCTAACCCTAGCCCGAACCCTAACCCTAATCCTTCCCCGAAACCTGACCCTCTCCCGTCCCCTAATCCTAACCCGTACGCTGACACTAAGCCGCGCCCTCACACGTACGCTCCCCCTACAGCGTTGTCGTACCCTCACCTGGACCCTAAACCGTCCCCGTCCCCTAACCCTAACCCTAGCCCGAACCCTAACCCTAACACTTCCCCGAATCCTGACCCTCACCCGTCCCCTAATCCTAACCCGTACGCTGACACTAACCCGCGCCCTCACACGTACGCTCCCCCTAAAGCGTTGTCGTACCCTCACCTGGACCCTAAACCTTCCCCGTCCCCTAACCCTAACCCTTGCCCGAACCCTAACCCTAACCCTTCCCCGAAGCCTGACCCTCACCCGTCCCCTAATCCTAACCCGTACGCTGACACTAAGCCGCGCCCTCACACGTACGCTCCCCCTAAAGCGTTGTCGTACCCTCACCTGGACCCTAAACCGTCCCCGTCCCCTAACCCTAACCCTAGCCCGAACCCTAACCCTAACCCTTCCCCGAAGCCTGACCCTCACCCGTCCCCTAATCCTAACCCGTACGCTGACACTAAGCGGCGCCCTCACACGTACGCTCCCCCTAAAGCGTTGTCGTACCCTCACCTGGACCCTAAACCGTCCCCGTCCCCTAACCCTAACCCTAGCCCGAACCCTAACCCTAACCCTTCCCCGAAGCCTGACCCTCACGCGTCCCATAATCCTAACCCGTACGCTGACACTAACACTCGCCCTCACACGTACGCTCCCCCTAAAGCGTTGTCGTACCCTCACCTGGACCCTAAACCGTCCCCGTCCCCTAACCCTAACCCTAGCCCGAACCCTAACCCTAACCCTTCCCCGAAGCCTGACCCTCACCCGTCCCCTAATTCTAACCCGTACGCTGACACTAAGCCGCGCCCTCACACGTACGCTCCCCCTAAAGCGTTGTCGTACCCTCACCTGGACCCTAAACCGTCCCCGTCCCCTAACACTAACCCTAGCCCGAACACTAACCCTAACCCTTCCCCGAAGCCTGACCTTCACGCGTCCCATAATCCTAACCCGTACGCTGACACTAACCCTCGCCCTCACACGTACGCTCCCCCTAAAGCGTTGTCGTACCCTCACCTGGACCCTAAACCGTCCCCGTCCCCTAACCCTAACCCTAGCCTGAACCCTAACCCTAACACTTCCCCGAAGCCTGACCCTCTCCCGTCCCCTAATCCTAACCCGTACGCTGACACTAAGCCGCGCCCTCACACGTACGCTCCCCCTACAGCGTTGTCGTACCCTCACCTGGACCCTAAACCGTCCCCGTCCCCTAACCCTAACCCTAGCCCGAACCCTAACCCTAACCCTTCCCCGAATCCTGACCCTCACCCGTCCCCTAATCCTAACCCGTACGCTGACACTAACCCGCGCCCTCACACGTACGCTCCCCCTAAAGCGTTGTCGTACCCTCACCTGGACCCTAAACCGTCCCCGTCCCCTAACCCTAACCCTAGCCCGAACCCTAACCCTAACCCTTCCCCGAAGCCTGACCCTCACCCGTCCCCTAATCCTAACCCGTACGCTGACACTAAGCCGCGCCCTCACACGTACGCTCCCCCTAAATCGTTGTCGTACCCTCACCTGGACCCTAAACCGTCCCCGTCCCCTAACCCTAACCCTAGCCCGAACCCTAACCCTAACCCTTCCCCGAAGCCTGACCCTCACCCGTCCCCTAATCCTAACCCGTACGCTGACACTAAGCCGTGCCCTCACACGTACGCTCCCCCTAAAGCGTTGTCGTACCCTCACCTGGACCCTAAACCGTCCCCGTCCCCTAACCCTAACCCTAGCCCGAACCCTAACCCTAACCCTTCCCCGAAGCCTGACCCTCACCCGTCCCCTAATCCTAACCCGTACGCTGACACTAAGCCGCGCCCTCACACGTACGCTCCCCCTAAAGCGTTGTCGTACCCTCACCTGGACCCTAAACCGTCCCCGTCCCCTAACCCTAACCCTAACCCGAACCCTAACCCTAACCCTTCCCCGAAGCCTGACCCTCACCCGTCCCCTAATCCTAACCCGTACGCTGACACTAAGCTGCGCCCTCACACGTACGCTCCCCCTAAAGCGTTGTCGTACCCTCACCTGGACCCTAAACCGTCCCCGTCCCCTAACCCTAACCCTAGCCCGAACCCTAACTCTAACCCTTCCCCGAAGCCTGACCCTCACCCGTCCCCTAATCCTAACCCGTACGCTGACACTAACCCGCGCCCTCACACGTACGCTCCCCCTAAAGCGTTGTCGTACCCTCACCTGGACCCTAAACCGTCCCCGTCCCCTAACCCTAACCCTAGCCCGAACCCTAACCCTAACCCTTCCCCGAAGCCTGACCCTCAACCGTCCCCTAATCCTAACCCGTACGCTGACACTAACCCGCGCCCTCACACGTACGCTCCCCCTAAAGCGTTGTCGTACCCTCACCTGGACCCTAAACCGTCCCCTCCCCTAACCCTAACCCTTCCCCGAAGCCTGACCCTCACCCGTCCCCTAATCCTAACCCGTACGCTGACAGTGACCCGCGCCCTCACACGTACGCTCCCCCTAAAGCGTTGTCGTACCCTCACCTGGACCCTAAACCGTCCCCGTCCCCTAACCCTAACCCTTGCCCGAACCCTAACCCTAACCCTTCCCCGAAGCCTGACCCTCACCCGTCCCCTAATCCTAACCCGTACGCTGACACTAAGCCGCGCCCTCACACGTACGCTCCCCCTAAAGCGTTGTCATACCCTCACCTGGACCCTAAACCGTCCCCATCCCCTAACCCTAACCCTTGCCCGAACCCTAACCCTAACCCTTCCCCGAAGCCTGACCCTCACCCGTCCCCTAATCCTAACCCGTACGCTGACACTAAGCCGCGCCCTCACACGTACGCTCCCCCTAAAGCGTTGTCGTACCCTCACCTGGACCCTAAACCGTCCCCGTCCCCTAACCCTAACCCTAGCCCGAACCCTAACCCTAACCCTTCCCCGAAGCCTGACCCTCACCCGTCCCCTAATCCTAACCCGTACGCTGACACTAAGCGGCGCCCTCACACGTACGCTCCCCCTAAAGCGTTGTCGTACCCTCACCTGGACCCTAAACCGTCCCCGTCCCCTAACCCTAACCCTAGCCCGAACCCTAACCCTAACCCTTCCCCGAAGCCTGACCCTCACGCGTCCCATAATCCTAACCCGTACGCTGACACTAACACTCGCCCTCACACGTACGCTCCCCCTAAAGCGTTGTCGTACCCTCACCTGGACCCTAAACCGTCCCCGTCCCCTAACCCTAACCCTAGCCCGAACCCTAACCCTAACACTTCCCCGAAGCCTGACCCTCTCCCGTCCCCTAATCCTAACCCGTACGCTGACACTAAGCCGCGCCCTCACACGTACGCTCCCCCTACAGCGTTGTCGTACCCTCACCTGGACCCTAAACCGTCGCCGTCCCCTAACCCTAACCCTAGCCCGAACCCTAACCCTAACCCTTCCCCGAATCCTGGCCCTCACCCGTCCCCTAATCCTAACCCGTACGCTGACACTAACCCGCGCCCTCACACGTACGCTCCCCCTAAAGCGTTGTCGTACCCTCACCTGGACCCTAAACCGTCCCCGTCCCCTAACCCTAACTCTAGCCCGAACCCTAACCCTAACCCTTCCCCGAAGCCTGACCCTCACCCGTCCCCTAATCCTAACCCGTACGCTGACACTAAGCCGCGCCCTCACACGTACGCTCCCCCTAAATCGTTGTCGTACCCTCACCTGGACCCTAAACCGTCCCCGTCCCCTAACCCTAACCCTAGCCCGAACCCTAACCCTAACCCTTCCCCGAAGCCTGACCCTCACCCGTCCCCTAATCCTAACCCGTACGCTGACACTAAGCCGCGCCCTCACACGTACGCTCCCCCTAAAGCATTGTCGTACCCTCACCTGGACCCTAAACCGTCCCCGTCCCCTAACCCTAACCCTAGCCCGAACCCTAACCCTAACCCTTCCCCGAAGCCTGACCCTCACCCGTCCCCTAATTCTAACCCGTACGCTGACACTAAGCCGCGCCCTCACACGTACGCTCCCCCTAAAGCGTTGTCGTACCCTCACCTGGACCCTAAACCGTCCCCGTCCCCTAACACTAACCCTAGCCCGAACACTAACCCTAACCCTTCCCCGAAGCCTGACCTTCACGCGTCCCATAATCCTAACCCGTACGCTGACACTAACCCTCGCCCTCACACGTACGCTCCCCCTAAAGCGTTGTCGTACCCTCACCTGGACCCTAAACCGTCCCCGTCCCCTAACCCTAACCCTAGCCTGAACCCTAACCCTAACACTTCCCCGAAGCCTGACCCTCTCCCGTCCCCTAATCCTAACCCGTACGCTGACACTAAGCCGCGCCCTCACACGTACGCTCCCCCTACAGCGTTGTCGTACCCTCACCTGGACCCTAAACCGTCCCCGTCCCCTAACCCTAACCCTAGCCCGAACCCTAACCCTAACCCTTCCCCGAATCCTGACCCTCACCCGTCCCCTAATCCTAACCCGTACGCTGACACTAACCCGCGCCCTCACACGTACGCTCCCCCTAAAGCGTTGTCGTACCCTCACCTGGACCCTAAACCGTCCCCGTCCCCTAACCCTAACCCTAGCCCGAACCCTAACCCTAACCCTTCCCCGAAGCCTGACCCTCACCCGTCCCCTAATCCTAACCCGTACGCTGACACTAAGCCGCGCCCTCACACGTACGCTCCCCCTAAATCGTTGTCGTACCCTCACCTGGACCCTAAACCGTCCCCGTCCCCTAACCCTAACCCTAGCCCGAACCCTAACCCTAACCCTTCCCCGAAGCCTGACCCTCACCCGTCCCCTAATCCTAACCCGTACGCTGACACTAAGCCGTGCCCTCACACGTACGCTCCCCCTAAAGCGTTGTCGTACCCTCACCTGGACCCTAAACCGTCCCCGTCCCCTAACCCTAACCCTAGCCCGAACCCTAACCCTAACCCTTCCCCGAAGCCTGACCCTCACCCGTCCCCTAATCCTAACCCGTACGCTGACACTAAGCCGCGCCCTCACACGTACGCTCCCCCTAAAGCGTTGTCGTACCCTCACCTGGACCCTAAACCGTCCCCGTCCCCTAACCCTAACCCTAACCCGAACCCTAACCCTAACCCTTCCCCGAAGCCTGACCCTCACCCGTCCCCTAATCCTAACCCGTACGCTGACACTAAGCTGCGCCCTCACACGTACGCTCCCCCTAAAGCGTTGTCGTACCCTCACCTGGACCCTAAACCGTCCCCGTCCCCTAACCCTAACCCTAGCCCGAACCCTAACTCTAACCCTTCCCCGAAGCCTGACCCTCACCCGTCCCCTAATCCTAACCCGTACGCTGACACTAACCCGCGCCCTCACACGTACGCTCCCCCTAAAGCGTTGTCGTACCCTCACCTGGACCCTAAACCGTCCCCGTCCCCTAACCCTAACCCTAGCCCGAACCCTAACCCTAACCCTTCCCCGAAGCCTGACCCTCAACCGTCCCCTAATCCTAACCCGTACGCTGACACTAACCCGCGCCCTCACACGTACGCTCCCCCTAAAGCGTTGTCGTACCCTCACCTGGACCCTAAACCGTCCCCTCCCCTAACCCTAACCCTTCCCCGAAGCCTGACCCTCACCCGTCCCCTAATCCTAACCCGTACGCTGACAGTGACCCGCGCCCTCACACGTACGCTCCCCCTAAAGCGTTGTCGTACCCTCACCTGGACCCTAAACCGTCCCCGTCCCCTAACCCTAACCCTTGCCCGAACCCTAACCCTAACCCTTCCCCGAAGCCTGACCCTCACCCGTCCCCTAATCCTAACCCGTACGCTGACACTAAGCCGCGCCCTCACACGTACGCTCCCCCTAAAGCGTTGTCATACCCTCACCTGGACCCTAAACCGTCCCCATCCCCTAACCCTAACCCTAGCCCGAACCCTAACCCTAACCCTTCCCCGAAGCCTGACCCTCACCCGTCCCCTAATCCTAACCCGTACGCTGACACTAAGCCGCGCCCTCACACGTACGCTCCCCCTAAAGCGTTGTCGTACCCTCACCTGGACCCTAAACCGTCCCCGTCCCCTAACCCTAACCCTAGCCCGAACCCTAACCCTAACCCTTCCCCGAAGCCTGACCCTCACCCGTCCCCTAATCCTAACCCGTACGCTGACACTAAGCCGCGCCCTCACACGTACGCTCCCCCTAAAGCGTTGTCGTACCCTCACCTGGACCCCAAACCGTCCCCGTCCCCTAACCCTAACCCTAGCCCGAACCCTAACCCTAACCCTTCCCCGAAGCCTGACCCTCACCCGTCCCCTAATCCTAACCCGTACGCTGACACTAAGCCGCGCCCTCACACGTACGCTCCCCCTAATGCGTTGTCGTACCCTCACCTGAACCCTAAACCGTCCCCGTCCCCTAACCCTGACCCTAGCCCGAACCCTAATCCTAACCCTTCCCCGAAGCCTGACCCTCACCCGTCCCCTAATCCTAACCCGTACGCTGACACTAAGCCGCGCCCTCACACGTACGCTCCCCCTAAAGCGTTGTCGTACCCTCACCTGGACCCTAAACCGTCCCCGTCCCCTAACCCTAACCCTAGCCCGAACCCTAACCCTAACCCTTCCCCGAAGCCTGACCCTCACCCGTCCCCTAATCCTAACCCGTACGCTGACACTAACCCGCGCCCTCACACGTACGCTCCCCCTAAAGCGTTGTCGTACCCTCACCTGGACCCTAAACTGTCCCCGTCCCCTAACCCTAACCCTAGCCTGAACCCTAACCCTAACCCTTCCCCAAAGCCTGACCCTCACCCGTCCCCTAATCCTAACCCGTACGCTGACACTAACCCTCGCACTCACACGAACGCTCCCCCTAAAGCGTTGTCGTACCCTCACCTGGACCCTAAACCGTCCCTGTCCCCTAACCCTAACCCTAGCCCGAACCCTAACCCTAACACTTCCCCGAAGCCTGACCCTCACCCGTCCCCTAATCCTAACCCGTACGCTGACAATAACCCGCGCCCTCACACGTACGCTCCCCCTAAAGCGTTGTCGTACCCTCACCTGGACCCTAAACCGTCCCCGTCCACTAACCCTAACCCTAGCCCGAACCCTAACCCTAACCCTTCCCCGAAGCCTGACCCTCTCCCGTCCCCTAATCCTAACCCGTACGCTGACACTAACCCACGCCCTCACACGTACGCTCCCCCTAAAGCGTTGTCGTACCCTCACCTGGACCCTAAACCTTCCCCGTCACCTAACCCTAACCCTAGACCGAACCCTAACCGTAACCCTTCCCCGAAGCCTGACCCTCACCCGTCCCCTAATCCTAACCCGTACGCTGACACTAACCCGCGCCCTCACACGTACGCTCCCCCTAAAGCGTTGTCGTACCCTCACCTGGACCCTAAACCGTCCCCGTACCCTAACCCTAACCCTAGCCCGAACCCTAACCCTAACCCTTCCCCGAAGCCTGACCCTCACCCGTCCCCTAATCCTAACCCGTACGCTGACACTAACCCGCGCCCTCACACGTACGCTCCCCCTAAAGCGTTGTCGTACCCTCACCTGGACCCTAAACCGTCCCCGTCCCCTAACCCTAACCCTAGCCCAAACCCTAACCCTAACCCTTCCCCGAAGCCTGACCCTCACCCGTCCCCTAATCCTAACCCGTACGCTGACACTAACCCGCGCCCTCACACGTACGCTCCCCCTAAAGCGTTGTCGTACCCTCACCTGGACCCTAAACCGTCCCCGTCCCCTAACCCTAACCGTAGCCCGAACCCTAACCCTAACCCTTCCCCGAAGCCTGACCCTCACCCGTCCCCTAATCATAACCCGTACGCTGACACTAACCCGTGCCCTCACATGTACGCTCCCCCTAAAGCGTTGTCGTACCCTCACCTGGACCCTAAACCGTCCCCGTTCCCTAACCCTAACCCTAGCCCAAACCCTAACCCTAACCCTTCCCCGAAGCCTGACCCTCACCCGTCCCCTAATCCTAACCCGTACGCTGACACTAAGCCACGCCCTCACACGTACGCTCCCCCTAAAGCGTTGTCGTACCCTCACCTGGACCCTAAACCGTCCCCGTCCCCTAACCCTAACCCTAGCCCGAACCCTAACCCTAACCCTTCCCCGAAGCCTGACCCTCACCCGTCCCCTAATCCTAACCCGTACGCTGACACTAACCCACGCCCTCACACGTACGCTCCCCCTACAACGTTGGCGTACCCTCACCTTGACCCTAAACCGTCCTCGTTTCCTAACCCTAACCCTAGCCCGAAACCTAACCCTAACACTTCCCCGAAGCCTGACCCTCACCCGTCCCCTAATCCTAACTCGTACGCTGACACTAACACACGCCCTCACACGTACGCTCCCCCTAAAGCGTTGTCGTACCCTCACCTGTACCCTAAACCTTCCCCGTCACCTAACCCTAACCCTACACCGAACCCTAACCCTAACCCTTCCCCGAAGCCTGACCCTCACCCGTCCCCTAATCCTAACCCGTACGCTGACACTAACCCGCGCCCTCACACGTACGCTCCCCCTAAAGCGTTGTCGTACCCTCACCTGGACCCTAAACCGTCCCCGTCCCCTAACCCTAACCCTAGCCCGAACCCTAACCCTAACCCTTCCCCGAAGCCTGACCCTCACCCGTCCCCTAATCCTAACCCGTACGCTGACACTAACCCGCGCCCTCACACGTACGCTCCCCCTAAAGCGTTGTCGTACCCTCACCTGGACCCTAAACCGTCCCCCTCCCCTAACCCTAACCGTAGTCCGAACCCTAACCCTAACCCTTCCCCGAAGCCTGACCCTCACCCGTCCCCTAATCCTAACCCGTACGCTGACACTAACCCGCGCCCTCACACGTACGCTCCCCCTAAAGCGTTGTCGTACCCTCACCTGGACCCTAAACCGTCCCCGTTCCCTAACCCTAACCCTAGCCCAAACCCTAACCCTAACCCTTCCCCGAAGCCTGACCCTCACCCGTCCCCTAATCCTAAACCGTACGCTGACACTAAGCCGCGCCCTCACACGTACGCTCCCCCTAAAGCGTTGTCGTACCCTCACCTGGACCCTAAACCGTCCCCGTCCCCTAACCCTAACCCTAGCCCGAACCCTAACCCTAACCCTTCCCCGAAGCCTGACCCTCACCCGTCCCCTAATCCTAACCCGTACGCTGACACTAACCCACGCCCTCACACGTACGCTCCCCCTACAACGTTGGCGTACCCTCACCTTGACCCTAAACCGTCCTCGTTTCGTAACCCTAACCCTAGCCCGAAACCTAACCCTAACCCTTCCCCGAAGCCTGACCCTCACCCGTCCCCTAATCCTAACCCGTACGCTGACACTAACCCGCGCCCTCACACGTACGCTCCCCCTTAAGCGTTTTCGTACCCTCACCTGGACCCTAAACCGTCCCCGTCCCCTAACCCTAACCCTAGCCCGAACCCTAACCCTAACCCTTCCCCGAAGCCTGACCCTCACCCGTCCCCTAATCCTAACCCGTACGCTGACACTAACCCGCGCCCTCACACGTACGCTCCCCCTAAAGCGTTTTCGTACCCTCACCTGGACCCTAAACCGTCCCCGTCCCCTAACCCTAACCCTAGCCCGAACCCTAACCCTAACCCTTCCCCGAAGCCTGACCCTCACCCGTCCCCTAATCCTAACCCGTACGCTGACACTAACCCGCGCCCTCACACGTACGCTCCCCCTAAAGCGTTGTCGTACCCTCACCTGGACCCTAAACCGTCCCCGTCCCCTAACCCTAACCCTAGACCGAACCCTAACCCTAACCCTTCCCCGAAGCCTGACCCTCACCCGTCCCCTAATCCTAACCCGTACGCTGACACTAACCCGCGCCCTCACACGTACACTCCCCCTAAAGCATTGTCGTCCCCTCACCTTGATCCTAAACCGTCCCCGTCCTCTAACCCTAACCCTAGCCCGAACCCTAACCCTAACACTTCCCCGAAGCCTGACCCTCAGCCGTCCCCTAATCCTAAACCGTACGCTGACACTAACCCGCGCCCTCACATGTACGCTCCCCCTAAAGCGTTGTCGTACCCTCACCTGGACCCTAAACCGTCCCCGTCCCCTAACCCTAACCCTAGCCCGTACCCTAACCCTAACCCTTCCCCGAAGCCTGACCCTCACCCGTCCCCTAATCCTAACCCGTACGCTGACACTAACCCGCGCCCTCACACGTACGCTCCCCTAAACCGTTGTCGTACCCTCACCTGGACCCTAAACCTTCCCCGTCCCCTAACCCTAACCCTAGCCCGAACCCTAACCCTAAGCCTTCCCCGAAGCCTGACCCTCACCCGTCCCTTAATCCTAACCCGTACGCTGACAATAACCCGCGCCCTCACACGCACGCTCCCCCTAAAGCGTTGTCGTACCCTCACCTGGACCCTAAACCGTCCCCGTCCCCTAACCCTAACCCTAGCCCGAACCCTAACCCTAACCCTTCCCCGAAGCCTGACCCTCACCCGTCCCCTAATCCTAACCCGTACGCTGACACTAACCCGCGCCCTCACACGTACGCTCCCCCTTAAGCGTTTTCGTACCCTCACCTGGACCCTAAACCGTCCCCGTCCCCTAACCCTAACCCTAGCCCGAACCCTAACCCTAACCCTTCCCCGAAGCCTGACCCTCACCCGTCCCCTAATCCTAACCCGTACGCTGACACTAACCAGCGCCCTCACACGTACGCTCCCCCTAAAGCGTTGTCGTACCCTCACCTGGACCCTAAACCGTCCCCCTCCCCTAACCATAACCGTAGTCCGAACCCTAACCCTAACACTTCCCCGAAGCCTGACCCTCACCCGTCCCCTAATCCTAACCCGTACGCTGACACTAACCCGCGCCCTCACACGTACGCTCCCCCTAAAGCGTTTTCGTACCCTCACCTGGACCCTAAACCGTCCCCGTCCCCTAACCATAACCCTAGCCCGAACCCTAACCCTAACCCTTCCCCGAAGCCTGACCCTCACCCGTCCCCTAATCCTAACCCGTACGCTGACACTAACCCGCGCCCTCACACGTACGCTCCCCCTAAAGCGTTGTCGTACCCTCACCTGGACCCTAAACCGTCCCCGTCCCCTAACCCTAACCCTAGCCCGAACCCTAACCCTAACCCTTCCCCGAAGCCTGACCCTCACCCGTCCCCTAATCCTAACCCGTACGCTGACACTAACCCGCGCCCTCACACGTACGCTCCCCCTAAAGCGTTTTCGTACCCTCACCTGGACCCTAAACCGTCCCCGTCCCCTAACCCTAACCCTAGCCCGAACCCTAACCCTAACCCTTCCCCGAAGCCTGACCCTCACCCGTCCCCTAATCCTAACCCGTACGCTGACACTAACCCGCGCCCTCACACGTACGCTCCCCCTAAAGCGTTGTCGTACCCTCACCTGGACCCTAAACCGTCCCCGTCCCCTAACCCTAACCCTAGACCGAACCCTAACCCTAACCCTTCCCCGAAGCCTGACCCTCACCCGTCCCCTAATCCTAACCCGTACGCTGACACTAACCCGCGCCCTCACACGTACACTCCCCCTAAAGCATTGTCGTCCCCTCACCTTGATCCTAAACCGTCCCCGTCCTCTAACCCTAACCCTAGCCCGAACCCTAACCCTAACACTTCCCCGAAGCCTGACCCTCAGCCGTCCCCTAATCCTAAACCGTACGCTGACACTAACCCGCGCCCTCACATGTACGCTCCCCCTAAAGCGTTGTCGTACCCTCACCTGGACCCTAAACCGTCCCCGTCCCCTAACCCTAACCCTAGCCCGTACCCTAACCCTAACCCTTCCCCGAAGCCTGACCCTCACCCGTCCCCTAATCCTAACCCGTACGCTGACACTAACCCGCGCCCTCACACGTACGCTCCCCTAAACCGTTGTCGTACCCTCACCTGGACCCTAAACCTTCCCGGTCCCCTAACCCTAACCCTAGCCCGAACCCTAACCCTAAGCCTTCCCCGAAGCCTGACCCTCACCCGTCCCTTAATCCTAACCCGTACGCTGACAATAACCCGCGCCCTCACACGCACGCTCCCCCTAAAGCGTTGTCGTACCCTCACCTGGACCCTAAACCGTCCCCGTCCCCTAACCCTAACCCTAGCCCGAACCCTAACCCTAACCCTTCCCCGAAGCCTGACCCTCACCCGTCCCCTAATCCTAACCCGTACGCTGACACTAACCCGCGCCCTCACACGTACGCTCCCCCTTAAGCGTTTTCGTACCCTCACCTGGACCCTAAACCGTCCCCGTCCCCTAACCCTAACCCTAGCCCGAACCCTAACCCTAACCCTTCCCCGAAGCCTGACCCTCACCCGTCCCCTAATCCTAACCCGTACGCTGACACTAACCCGCGCCCTCACACGTACGCTCCCCCTAAAGCGTTGTCGTACCCTCACCTGGACCCTAAACCGTCCCCCTCCCCTAACCATAACCGTAGTCCGAACCCTAACCCTAACACTTCCCCGAAGCCTGACCCTCACCCGTCCCCTAATCCTAACCCGTACGCTGACACTAACCCGCGCCCTCACACGTACGCTCCCCCTAAAGCGTTGTCGTACCCTCACCTGGACCCTAAACCGTCCCCGTTCCCTAACCCTAACCCTAGCCCAAACCCTAACCCTAACCCTTCCCCGAAGCCTGACCCTCACCCGTCCCCTAATCCTAACCCGTACGCTGACACTAAGCCGCGCCCTCACACGTACGCTCCCCCTAAAGCGTTGTCGTACACTCACCTGGACCCTAAACCGTCCCCGTCCCCTAACCCTAACCCTAGCCCGAACCCTAACCCTAACCCTTCCCCGAAGCCTGACCCTCACCCGTCCCCTAATCCTAACCCGTACGCTGACACTAACCCACGCCCTCACACGTACGCTCCACCTACAACGTTGTCGTACCCTCACCTTGACCCTAAACCGTCCTCGTTTCCTAACCCTAACCCTAGCCCGAACCCTAACCCTAACCCTTCCCCGAAGCCTGACCCTCACCCGTCCCCTAATCCTAACTCGTACGCTGACACTAACCCGCGCCCTCACACGTACGATCCCCCTAAAGCGTTGTCGTACCCTCACCTGGACCCTAAACCGTCCCCATCCCCTAACCCTAACCCTAGCCCGAACCCTAACCCTAACCCTTCCCCGAAGCCTGACACTCACCCGTCCCCTAATCCTAACCCGTACGCTGACACTAACCCGCGCCATCACACGTACGCTCCCCCTAAAGCGTTGTCGTACCCTCACCTGGACCCTAAACCGTCCCCGTCCCCTAACCCTAACCCTAGCCCGAACCCTATCCCTAACCCTTCCCCGAAGCCTGACCCTCACCCGTCCCCTAATCCTAACCCGTACGCTGACACTAACCCACGCCCTCACACGTACGCTCCCCCTAAAGCGTTGTCGTACCCTCACCTGGACCCTAAACCGTCCCCGTACCCTAACCCTAACCCTAGCCCGAAACCTAACCCTAACCCTTCCCCGAAGCCTGACACTCACCCGTCCCCTAATCCTAACCCGTACGCTGACACTAACCCGCGCCCTCACACGTACGCTCCCCCTAAAGCGTTGTCGTACCCTCACCTGGACCCTAAACCGTCCCCGTCCCCTAACCCTAACCCTAACCCAAACCCTAACCCTAACCCTTCCCCGAAGCCTGACCCTCACCCGTCCCCTAATCCTAACCCGTACGCTGACACTAACCCGCGCCCTCACACGTACGCTCCCCCTAAAGCGTTGTCGTACCCTCACCTGGACCCTAAACCGTCCCCGTCCCCTAACCCTAACCGTAGCCCGAACCCTAACCCTAACCCTTCCCCGAAGCCTGACCCTCACCCGTCCCCTAATCCTAACCCGTACGCTGACACTAACCCGTGCCCTCACATGTACGCTCCCCCTAAAGCGTTGTCGTACCCTCACCTGGACCCTAAACCGTCCCCGTTCCCTAACCCTAACCGTAGTCCGAACCCTAACCCTAACCCTTCCCCGAAGCCTGACCCTCACCCGTCCCCTAATCCTAACCCGTACGCTGACACTAACCCGCGCCCTCACACGTACGCTCCCCCTAAAGCGTTGTCGTACCTTCACCTGGACCCTAAACCGTCCCCGTTCCCTAACCCTAACCCTAGCCCAAACCCTAACCCTAACCCTTCCCCGAAGCCTGACCCTCACCCGTCCCCTAATCCTAACCCGTACGCTGACACTAAGCCGCGCCCTCACACGTACACTCCCCCTAAAGCGTTGTCGTACCCTCACTTGGACCCTAAACCGTCCCCGTCCCCTAACCCTAACCCTAGCCCGAACCCTAACCCTAACCCTTCCCCGAAGCCTGACCCTCACCCGTCCCCTAATCCTAACCCGTACGCTGACACTAACCCACGCCCTCACACGTACGCTCCCCCTACAACGTTGTCGTACCCTCACCTTGACCCTAAACCGTCCTCGTTTCCTAACCCTAACCCTAGCCCGAACCCTAACCCTAACCCTTCCCCGAAGCCTGACCCTCACCCGTCCCCTAATCCTAACTCGTACGCTGACACTAACCCGCGCCCTCACACGTACGCTCCCCCTAAAGCGTTGTCGTACCCTCACCTGGACCCTAAACCGTCCCCGATCCGTAACCCTAACCCTAGCCCGAACCCTAACCCTAACCCTTCCCCGAAGCCTGACCCTCACCCGTCCCCTAATCCTAACCCGTACGCTGACACTAACCCGCGCCCTCACACGTACGCTACCCCTAAAGCGTTGTCGTACCCTCACCTGGACCCTAAACCGTCCCCATCCCCTAACCCTAACCGTAGCCCGAACCCTAACCCTAACCCTTCCCCGAAGCCTGACCCTCACCCGTCCCCTAATCATAACCCGTACGCTGACACTAACCCGTGCCCTCACATGTACGCTCCCCCTAAAGCGTTGTCGTACCCTCACCTGGACCCTAAACCGTCCCCGTTCCCTAACCCTAACCCTAGCCCAAACCCTAACCCTAACCCTTCCCCGAAGCCTGACCCTCACCCGTCCCCTAATCCTAACCCGTACGCTGACACTAAGCCACGCCCTCACACGTACGCTCCCCCTAAAGCGTTGTCGTACCCTCACCTGGACCCTAAACCGTCCCCGTCCCCTAACCCTAACCCTAGCCCGAACCCTAACCCTAACCCTTCCCCGAAGCCTGACCCTCACCCGTCCCCTAATCCTAACCCGTACGCTGACACTAACCCACGCCCTCACACGTACGCTCCCCCTACAACGTTGGCGTACCCTCACCTTGACCCTAAACCGTCCTCGTTTCCTAACCCTAACCCTAGCCCGAAACCTAACCCTAACCCTTCCCCGAAGCCTGACCCTCACCCGTCCCCTAATCCTAACTCGTACGCTGACACTAACACACGCCCTCACACGTACGCTCCCCCTAAAGCGTTGTCGTACCCTCACCTGTACCCTAAACCTTCCCCGTCACCTAACCCTAACCCTACACCGAACCCTAACCCTAACCCTTCCCCGAAGCCTGACCCTCACCCGTCCCCTAATCCTAACCCGTACGCTGACACTAACCCGCGCCCTCACACGTACGCTCCCCCTAAAGCGTTGTCGTACCCTCACCTGGACCCTAAACCGTCCCCGTCCCCTAACCCTAACCCTAGCCCGAACCCTAACCCTAACCCTTCCCCGAAGCCTGACCCTCACCCGTCCCCTAATCCTAACCCGTACGCTGACACTAACCCGCGCCCTCACACGTACGCTCCCCCTAAAGCGTTGTCGTACCCTCACCTGGACCCTAAACCGTCCCCCTCCCCTAACCCTAACCGTAGTCCGAACCCTAACCCTAACCCTTCCCCGAAGCCTGACCCTCACCCGTCCCCTAATCCTAACCCGTACGCTGACACTAACCCGCGCCCTCACACGTACGCTCCCCCTAAAGCGTTGTCGTACCCTCACCTGGACCCTAAACCGTCCCCGTTCCCTAACCCTAACCCTAGCCCAAACCCTAACCCTAACCCTTCCCCGAAGCCTGACCCTCACCCGTCCCCTAATCCTAACCCGTACGCTGACACTAAGCCGCGCCCTCACACGTACGCTCCCCCTAAAGCGTTGTCGTACCCTCACCTGGACCCTAAACCGTCCCCGTCCCCTAACCCTAACCCTAGCCGGAACCCTAACCCTAACCCTTCCCCGAAGCCTGACCCTCACCCGTCCCCTAATCCTAACCCGTACGCTGACACTAACCCACGCCCTCACACGTACGCTCCCCCTACAACGTTGGCGTACCCTCACCTTGACCCTAAACCGTCCTCGTTTCCTAACCCTAACCCTAGCCCGAAACCTAACCCTAACCCTTCCCCGAAGCCTGAACCTCACCCGTCCCCTAATCCTAACTCGTACGCTGACACTAACACACGCCCTCACACGTACGCTCCCCCTAAAGCGTTGTCGTACCCTCACCTGGACCCTAAACCTTCCCCGTCACCTAACCCTAACCCTACACCGAACCCTAACCCTAACCCTTCCCCGAAGCCTGACCCTCACCCGTCCCCTAATCCTAACCCGTACGCTGACACTAACCCGCGCCCTCACACGTACGCTCCCCCTAAAGCGTTGTCGTACCCTCACCTGGACCCTAAACCGTCCCCGTCCCCTAACCCTAACCCTAGCCCGAACCCTAACCCTAACCCTTCCCCGAAGCCTGACCCTCACCCGTCCCCTAATCCTAACCCGTACGCTGACACTAACCCGCGCCCTCACACGTACGCTCCCCCTAAAGCGTTGTCGTACCCTCACCTGGACCCTAAACCGTCCCCCTCCCCTAACCCTAACCGTAGTCCGAACCCTAACCCTAACCCTTCCCCGAAGCCTGACCCTCACCCGTCCCCTAATCCTAACCCGTACGCTGACACTAACCCGCGCCCTCACACGTACGCTCCCCCTAAAGCGTTGTCGTACCCTCACCTGGACCCTAAACCGTCCCCGTTCCCTAACCCTAACCCTAGCCCAAACCCTAACCCTAACCCTTCCCCGAAGCCTGACCCTCACCCGTCCCCTAATCCTAACCCGTACGCTGACACTAAGCCGCGCCCTCACACGTACGCTCCCCCTAAAGCGTTGTCGTACCCTCACCTGGACCCTAAACCGTCCCCGTCCCCTAACCCTAACCCTAGCCCGAACCCTAACCCTAACCCTTCCCCGAAGCCTGACCCTCACCCGTCCCCTAATCCTAACCCGTACGCTGACACTAACCCACGCCCTCACACGTACGCTCCCCCTACAACGTTGTCGTACCCTCACCTTGACCCTAAACCGTCCTCGTTTCCTAACCCTAACCCTAGCCCGAACCCTAACCCTAACCCTTCCCCGAAGCCTGACCCTCACCCGTCCCCTAATCCTAACTCGTATGCTGACACTAACCCGCGCCCTCACACGTACGATCCCCCTAAAGCGTTGTCGTACCCTCACCTGGACCCTAAACCGTCCCCATCCCCTAACCCTAACCCTAGCCCGAACCCTAACCCTAACCCTTCCCCGAAGCCTGACACTCACCCGTCCCCTAATCCTAACCCGTACGCTGACACTAACCCGCGCCATCACACGTACGCTCCCCCTAAAGCGTTTTCGTACCCTCACCTGGACCCTAAACCGTCCCCGTCCCCTAACCCTAACCCTAGCCCGAACCCTAACCCTAACCATTCCCCGAAGCCTGACCCTCACCCGTCCCGTAATCCTAACCCGTACGCTGACACTAACCCACGCCCTCACACGTACGCTCCCCCTAAAGCGTTGTCGTACCCTCACCTGGACCCTAAACCTTCCCCGTCACCTAACCCTAACCCTAGACCGAACCCTAACCGTAACCCTTCCCCGAAGCCTGACCCTCACCCGTCCCCTAATCCTAACCCGTACGCTGACACTAACCCGCGCCCTCACACGTACGCTCCCCCTAAAGCGTTGTCGTACCCTCACCTGGACCCTAAACCGTCCCCGTACCCTAACCCTAACCCTAGCCCGAAACCTAACCCTAACCCTTCCCCGAAGCCTGACCCTCAACCGTCCCCTAATCCTAACCCGTACGCTGACACTAACCCGCGCCCTCACACGTACGCTCCCCCTAAAGCGTTGTCGTACACTCACCTGGACCCTAAACCGTCCCCGTCCCCTAACCCTAACCCTAGCCCAAACCCTAACCCTAACCCTTCCCCGAAGCCTGACCCTCACCCGTCCCCTAATCCTAACCCGTACGCTGACACTAACCCGCGCCCTCACACGTACGCTCCCCCTAAAGCGTTGTCGTACCCTCACCTGGACCCTAAACCGTCCCCGTCCCCTAACCCTAACCGTAGCCCGAACCCTAACCCTAACCCTTCCCCGAAGCCTGACCCTCACCCGTCCCCTAATCCTAACCCGTACGCTGACACTAACCCGTGCCCTCACATGTACGCTCCCCCTAAAGCGTTGTCGTACCCTCACCTGGACCCTAAACCGTCCCCGTTCCCTAACCCTAACCCTAGCCCAAACCCTAACCCTAACCCTTCCCCGAAGCCTGACCCTCACCCGTCCCCTAATCCTAACCCGTACGCTGACACTAAGCCGCGCCCTCACACGTACGCTCCCCCTAAAGCGTTGTCGTACCCTCACCTGGACCCTAAACCGTCCCCGTCCCCTAACCCTAACCCTAGCCCGAACCCTAACCCTAACCCTTCCCCGAAGCCTGACCCTCACCCGTCCCCTAATCCTAACCCGTACGCTGACACTAACCCGCGCCCTCACACGTACGCTCCCCCTTAAGCGTTTTCGTACCCTCACCTGGACCCTAAACCGTCCCCGTCCCCTAACCCTAACCCTAGCCCGAACCCTAACCCTAACCCTTCCCCGAAGCCTGACCCTCACCCGTCCCCTAATCCTAACCCGTACGCTGACACTAACCCGCGCCCTCACACGTACGCTCCCCCTAAAGCGTTTTCGTACCCTCACCTGGACCCTAAACCGTCCCCGTCCCCTAACCCTAACCCTAGCCCGAACCCTAACCCTAACCCTTCCCCGAAGCCTGACCCTCACCCGTCCCCTAATCCTAACCCGTACGCTGTCACTGACCCGCGCCCTCACACGTACGCTCCCCCTAAAGCGTTGTCGTACCCTCACCTGGACCCTAAACCGTCCCCGTCCCCTAACCCTAACCCTAGACCGAACCCTAACCCTAACCCTTCCCCGAAGCCTGACCCTCACCCGTCCCCTAATCCTAACCCGTACGCTGCCACTAACCCGCGCCCTCACACGTACACTCCCCCTAAAGCATTGTCGTCCCCTCACCTTGATCCTAAACCGTCCCCGTCCTCTAACCCTAACCCTAGCCCGAACCCTAACCGTAACACTTCCCCGAAGCCTGACCCTCAGCCGTCCCCTAATCCTAAACCGTACGCTGACACTAACCCGCGCCCTCACACGTACGCTCCCCCTAAAGCGTTGTCGTACCCTCACCTGGACCCTAAACCGTCCCCGTCCCCTAACCCTAACCCTAGCCCGTACCCTAACCCTAACCCTTCCCCGAAGCCTGACCCTCACCCGTCCCCTAATCCTAACCCGTACGCTGACACTAACCCGCGCCCTCACACGTACGCTCCCCTAAACCGTTGTCGTACCCTCACCTGGACCCTAAACCTTCCCCGTCCCCTAACCCTAACCCTAGCCCGAACCCTAACCCTAAGCCTTCCCCGAAGCCTGACCCTCACCCGTCCCCTAATCCTAACCCGTACGCTGACAATAACCCGCGCCCTCACACGCACACTCCCCCTAAAGCGTTGTCGTACCCTCACCTGGACCCTAAACCGTCCCCGTCCCCTAACCCTAACCCTAGCCCGAACCCTAACCCTAACCCTTCCCCGAAGCCTGACCCTCACCCGTCCCCTAATCCTAACCCGTACGCTGACACTAACCCGCGCCCTCACACGTACGCTCCCCCTTAAGCGTTTTCGTACCCTCACCTGGACCCTAAACCGTCCCCGTCCCCTAACCCTAACCCTAGCCCGAACCCTAACCCTAACCCTTCCCCGAAGCCTGACCCTCACCCGTCCCCTAATCCTAACCCGTACGCTGACACTAACCCGCGCCCTCACACGTACGCTCCCCCTAAAGCGTTTTCGTACCCTCACCTGGACCCTAAACCGTCCCCGTCCCCTAACCCTAACCCTAGCCCGAACCCTAACCCTAACCCTTCCCCGAAGCCTGACCCTCACCCGTCCCCTAATCCTAACCCGTACGCTGACACTAACCCGCGCCCTCACACGTACGCTCCCCCTAAAGCGTTGTCGTACCCTCACCTGGACCCTAAACCGTCCCCGTCCCCTAACCCTAACCCTAGACCGAACCCTAACCCTAACCCTTCCCCGAAGCCTGACCCTCACCCGTCCCCTAATCCTAACCCGTACGCTGACACTAACCCGCGCCCTCACACGTACACTCCCCCTAAAGCATTGTCGTCCCCTCACCTTGATCCTAAACCGTCCCCGTCCTCTAACCCTAACCCTAGCCCGAACCCTAACCCTAACACTTCCCCGAAGCCTGACCCTCAGCCGTCCCCTAATCCTAAACCGTACGCTGACACTAACCCGCGCCCTCACACGTACGCTCCCCCTAAAGCGTTGTCGTACCCTCACCTGGACCCTAAACCGTCCCCGTCCCCTAACCCTAACCCTAGCCCGTACCCTAACCCTAACCCTTCCCCGAAGCCTGACCCTCACCCGTCCCCTAATCCTAACCCGTACGCTGACACTAACCCGCGCCCTCACACGTACGCTCCCCCTAAACCGTTGTCGTACCCTCACCTGGACCCTAAACCTTCCCCGTCCCCTAACCCTAACCCTAGCCCGAACCCTAACCCTAAGCCTTCCCCGAAGCCTGACCCTCACCCGTCCCCTAATCCTAACCCGTACGCTGACAATAACCCGCGCCCTCACACGCACGCTCCCCCTAAAGCGTTGTCGTACCCTCATCTGGACCCTAAACCGTCCCCGTCCCCTAACCCTAACCCTAGCCCGAACCCTAGCCTTAACCCTTCCCCGAAGCCTGACCCTCACCCGTCCCCTAATCCTAACCCATACGCTGACACTAACCCACGCCCTCACACGTACGCTCCCCCTAAAGCATTGTCGTACCCTCACCTGGACCCTAAACCGTCCCCGTCCCCTAACCCTAACCCTAGCCCGAACCCTAACCCTAACCCTTCCCCGAAGCCTGACCCTCACACGTCCCCTAATCCTAACCCGTACGCTGACACTAACCCACGCCCTCACACGTACGCTCCCCCTAACGCGTTGTCGTATCCTCACCTGGACCCTAAACCGTCCCCGTCCCCTAACCCTAACCCTAGCCCGAAAACTAACCCTAACCTTTCCCCGAAGCCTGACCCTCACCCGTCCCCTAATCCTAACCCGAAAGCTGACACTAACCCGCGCGCTCATACGTACGCTCCCCCTTAAGCGTTTTCGTACCCTCACCTGGACCCTAAACCGTCCCCGTCCCCTAACCTTAACCGTAGTCCGAACCCTAACCCTAACCCTTCCCCGAAGCCTGACCCTCACCCGTCCCCTAATCCTAACCCGTACGCTGACACTAACCCGCGCCCTCACATGTACGCTCCCCCTAAAGCGTTGTCGTACCCTCACCTGGACCCTAAACCGTCCCCGTTCCCTAACCCTAACCCTAGCCCAAACCCTAACCCTAACCCTTCCCCGAAGCCTGACCCTCACCCGTCCCCTAATCCTAACCCGTACGCTGACACTAAGCCGCGCCCTCACACGTACGCTCCCCCTAAAGCGTTGTCGTACCCTGACCTGGACCCTAAACCGTCCCCGTCCCCTAACCCTAACCCTAGCCCGAACCCTAACCCTAACCCTTCCCCGAAGCCTGACCCTCACCCGTCCCCTAATCCTAACCCGTACGCTGACACTAACCCACGCCCTCACACGTACGCTCCCCCTACAACGTTGTCGTACCCTCACCTTGACCCTAAACCGTCCTCGTTTCCTAACCCTAACCCTAGCCCGAACCCTAACCCTAACCCTTCCCCGAAGCCTGACCCTCACCCGTCCCCTAATCCTAACCCGTACGCTGACACTAACCCGTGCCCTCACATGTACGCTCCCCCTAAAGCGTTGTCGTACCCTCACCTGGACCCTAAACCGTCCCCGTTCCCTAACCCTAACCGTAGTCCGAACCCTAACCCTAACACTTCCCCAAAGCCTGACCCTCACCCGTCCCCTAATCCTAACCCGTACGCTGACACTAACCCGCGCCCTCACACGTACGCTCCCCCTAAAGCGTTGTCGTACCCTCACCTGGACCCTAAACCGTCCCCGTTCCCTAACCCTAACCCTAGCCCAAACCCTAACCCTAACCCTTCCCCGAAGCCTGACCCTCACCCGTCCCCTAATCCTAACCCGTACGCTGACACTAAGCCGCGCCCTCACACGTACGCTCCCCCTAAAGCGTTGTCGTACCCTCACCTGGACCCTAAACCGTCCCCGTCCCCTAACCCTAACCCTAGCCCGAACCCTAACCCTAACCCTTCCCCGAAGCCTGACCCTCACCCGTCCCCTAATCCTAACCCGTACGCTGACACTAACCCGCGCCCTCACACGTACGCTCCCCCTTAAGCGTTTTCGTACCCTCACCTGGACCCTAAACCGTCCCCGTCCCCTAACCCTAACCCTAGCCCGAACCCTAACCCTAACCCTTCCCCGAAGCCTGACCCTCACCCGTCCCCTAATCCTAACCCGTACGCTGACACTAACCCGCGCCCTCACACGTACGCTCCCCCTAAAGCGTTTTCGTACCCTCACCTGGACCCTAAACCGTCCCCGTCCCCTAACCCTAACCCTAGCCCGAACCCTAACCCTAACCCTTCCCCGAAGCCTGACCCTCACCCGTCCCCTAATCCTAACCCGTACGCTGTCACTGACCCGCGCCCTCACACGTACGCTCCCCCTAAAGCGTTGTCGTACCCTCACCTGGACCCTAAACCGTCCCCGTCCCCTAACCCTAACCCTAGACCGAACCCTAACCCTAACCCTTCCCCGAAGCCTGACCCTCACCCGTCCCCTAATCCTAACCCGTACGCTGACACTAACCCGCGCCCTCACACGTACACTCCCCCTAAAGCATTGTCGTCCCCTCACCTTGATCCTAAACCGTCCCCGTCCTCTAACCCTAACCCTAGCCCGAACCCTAACCGTAACACTTCCCCGAAGCCTGACCCTCAGCCGTCCCCTAATCCTAAACCGTACGCTGACACTAACCCGCGCCCTCACACGTACGCTCCCCCTAAAGCGTTGTCGTACCCTCACCTGGACCCTAAACCGTCCCCGTCCCCTAACCCTAACCCTAGCCCGTACCCTAACCCTAACCCTTCCCCGAAGCCTGACCCTCACCCGTCCCCTAATCCTAACCCGTACGCTGACACTAACCCGCGCCCTCACACGTACGCTCCCCTAAACCGTTGTCGTACCCTCACCTGGACCCTAAACCTTCCCCGTCCCCTAACCCTAACCCTAGCCCGAACCCTAACCCTAAGCCTTCCCCGAAGCCTGACCCTCACCCGTCCCCTAATCCTAACCCGTACGCTGACAATAACCCGCGCCCTCACACGCACACTCCCCCTAAAGCGTTGTCGTACCCTCACCTGGACCCTAAACCGTCCCCGTCCCCTAACCCTAACCCTAGCCCGAACCCTAACCCTAACCCTTCCCCGAAGCCTGACCCTCACCCGTCCCCTAATCCTAACCCGTACGCTGACACTAACCCGCGCCCTCACACGTACGCTCCCCCTTAAGCGTTTTCGTACCCTCACCTGGACCCTAAACCGTCCCCGTCCCCTAACCCTAACCCTAGCCCGAACCCTAACCCTAACCCTTCCCCGAAGCCTGACCCTCACCCGTCCCCTAATCCTAACCCGTACGCTGACACTAACCCGCGCCCTCACACGTACGCTCCCCCTAAAGCGTTTTCGTACCCTCACCTGGACCCTAAACCGTCCCCGTCCCCTAACCCTAACCCTAGCCCGAACCCTAACCCTAACCCTTCCCCGAAGCCTGACCCTCACCCGTCCCCTAATCCTAACCCGTACGCTGACACTAACCCGCGCCCTCACACGTACGCTCCCCCTAAAGCGTTGTCGTACCCTCACCTGGACCCTAAACCGTCCCCGTCCCCTAACCCTAACCCTAGACCGAACCCTAACCCTAACCCTTCCCCGAAGCCTGACCCTCACCCGTCCCCTAATCCTAACCCGTACGCTGACACTAACCCGCGCCCTCACACGTACACTCCCCCTAAAGCATTGTCGTCCCCTCACCTTGATCCTAAACCGTCCCCGTCCTCTAACCCTAACCCTAGCCCGAACCCTAACCCTAACACTTCCCCGAAGCCTGACCCTCAGCCGTCCCCTAATCCTAAACCGTACGCTGACACTAACCCGCGCCCTCACACGTACGCTCCCCCTAAAGCGTTGTCGTACCCTCACCTGGACCCTAAACCGTCCCCGTCCCCTAACCCTAACCCTAGCCCGTACCCTAACCCTAATCCTTCCCCGAAGCCTGACCCTCACCCGTCCCCTAATCCTAACCCGTACGCTGACACTAACCCGCGCCCTCACACGTACGCTCCCCCTAAACCGTTGTCGTACCCTCACCTGGACCCTAAACCTTCCCCGTCCCCTAACCCTAACCCTAGCCCGAACCCTAACCCTAAGCCTTCCCCGAAGCCTGACCCTCACCCGTCCCCTAATCCTAACCCGTACGCTGACACTAACCCGCGCCCTCACACGTACGCTCCCCCTAAAGCGTTGTCGTACCCTCACCTGGACCCTAAACCGTCTCCGTCCCCTAACCCTAACCCTAGCCCGATCCCTAACCCTAACCCTTCCCCGAAGCCTGACCCTCATCCGTACCCTAATCCTAACCCGTACGCTGACACTAACCCGCGCCCTCACACGTACGCTCCCCCTAAAGCGTTTTCGTACCCTCACCTGGACCCTAAACCGTCCCCGTTCCGTAACCCTAACCCTAGCCCGAACCCTAACCCTAACCCTTCCCCGAAGCCTGACCCTCACCCGTCCCCTAATCCTAACCCGTACGCTGACACTAACCCGCGCCCTCACACGTACGCTCCCCCTTAAGCGTTTTCGTACCCTCACCTGGACCCTAAACCATCCCCGTCCCCTAACCCTAACCCTAGCCCGAACCCTAACCCTAACACTTCCCCGAAGCCTGACCCTCACCCGTCCCCTAATCCTAACCCGTACGCTGACACTAACCCGCGCCCTCACACATACGCTCCCCCTAAAGCGTTTTCGTACCCTCACCTGGACCCTAAACCGTCCCCGTCCCCTAACCCTAACCCTAGCCCGAACCCTAACCCTAACCCTTCCCCGAAGCCTGACCCTCACCCGTCCCCTAATCGTAACCCGTACGCTGACACTAACCCGCGCCCTCACACGTACGCTCCCCCTAAAGCGTTGTCGTACCCTCACCTGGACCCTAAACCGTCCCCGTCCCCTAACCCTAACCCTAGACCGAACCCTAACCCTAACCCTTCCCCGAAGCCTGACCCTCACCCGTCCCCTAATCCTAACCCGTACGCTGACACTAACGCGCGCCCTCACACGTACACTCCCCCTAAAGCATTGTCGTCCCCTCACCTTGATCCTAAACCGTCCCCGTCCTCTAACCCTAACCCTAGCCCGAACCCTAACCCTAACACTTCCCCGAAGCCTGACCCTCAGCCGTCCCCTAATCCTAAACCGTACGCTGACACTAACCCGCGCCCTCACAAGTACGCTCCCCCTAAAGCGTTGTCGTACCCTCACCTGGACCCTAAACCGTCCCCGTCCCCTAACCCTAACCCTAGCCCGTACCCTAACCCTAACCCTTCCCCGAAGCCTGACCCTCACCCGTCCCCTAATCCTAACCCGTACACTGACACTAACCCGCGCCCTCACACGTACGCTCCCCCTAAACCGTTGTCGTACCCTCACCTGGACCCTAAACCTTCCCCGTCCCCTAACCCTAACCCTAGCCCGAACCCTAACCCTAAGCCTTCCCCGAAGCCTGACCCTCACCCGTCCCCTAATCCTAACCCGTACGCTGACAATAACCCGCGCCCTCACACGCACGCTCCCCCTAAAGCGTTGTCGTACCCTCACCTGGACCCTAAACCGTCCCCGTCCCCTAACCCTAACCCTAGCCCGAACCCTAGCCCTAACACTTCCCCGAAGCCTGACCCTCACCCGTCCCCTAATCCTAACCCGTACGCTGACACTAACCCGCGCCCTCACACGTACGCTCCCCCTAAAGCGTTGTCGTACCCTCACCTGGACCCTAAACCGTCCCCGTACCCTAACCCTAACCCTAGCCCGAAACCTAACCCTAACCCTTCCCCGAAGCCTGACCCTCAACCGTCCCCTAATCCTAACCCGTACGCTGACACTAACCCGCGCCCTCACACGTACGCTCCCCCTAAAGCGTTGTCGTACACTCACCTGGACCCTAAACCGTCCCCGTCCCCTAACCCTAACCCTAGCCCAAACCCTAACCCTAACCCTTCCCCGAAGCCTGACCCTCACCCGTCCCCTAATCCTAACCCGTACGCTGACACTAACCCGCGCCCTCACACGTACGCTCCCCCTAAAGCGTTGTCGTACCCTCACCTGGACCCTAAACCGTCCCCGTCCCCTAACCCTAACCGTAGCCCGAACCCTAACCCTAACCCTTCCCCGAAGCCTGACCCTCACCCGTCCCCTAATCCTAACCCGTACGCTGACACTAACCCGTGCCCTCACATGTACGCTCCCCCTAAAGCGTTGTCGTACCCTCACCTGGACCCTAAACCGTCCCCGTTCCCTAACCCTAACCGTAGTCCGAACCCTAACCCTAACACTTCCCCAAAGCCTGACCCTCACCCGTCCCCTAATCCTAACCCGTACGCTGACACTAACCCGCGCCCTCACACGTACGCTCCCCCTAAAGCGTTGTCGTACCCTCACCTGGACCCTAAACCGTCCCCGTTCCCTAACCCTAACCCTAGCCCAAACCCTAACCCTAACCCTTCCCCGAAGCCTGACCCTCACCCGTCCCCTAATCCTAACCCGTACGCTGACACTAAGCCGCGCCCTCACACGTACGCTCCCCCTAAAGCGTTGTCGTACCCTCACCTGGACCCTAAACCGTCCCCGTCCCCTAACCCTAACCCTAGCCCGAACCCTAACCCTAACCCTTCCCCGAAGCCTGACCCTCACCCGTCCCCTAATCCTAACCCGTACGCTGACACTAACCCGCGCCCTCACACGTACGCTCCCCCTTAAGCGTTTTCGTACCCTCACCTGGACCCTAAACCGTCCCCGTCCCCTAACCCTAACCCTAGCCCGAACCCTAACCCTAACCCTTCCCCGAAGCCTGACCCTCACCCGTCCCCTAATCCTAACCCGTACGCTGACACTAACCCGCGCCCTCACACGTACGCTCCCCCTAAAGCGTTTTCGTACCCTCACCTGGACCCTAAACCGTCCCCGTCCCCTAACCCTAACCCTAGCCCGAACCCTAACCCTAACCCTTCCCCGAAGCCTGACCCTCACCCGTCCCCTAATCCTAACCCGTACGCTGTCACTGACCCGCGCCCTCACACGTACGCTCCCCCTAAAGCGTTGTCGTACCCTCACCTGGACCCTAAACCGTCCCCGTCCCCTAACCCTAACCCTAGACCGAACCCTAACCCTAACCCTTCCCCGAAGCCTGACCCTCACCCGTCCCCTAATCCTAACCCGTACGCTGACACTAACCCGCGCCCTCACACGTACACTCCCCCTAAAGCATTGTCGTCCCCTCACCTTGATCCTAAACCGTCCCCGTCCTCTAACCCTAACCCTAGCCCGAACCCTAACCGTAACACTTCCCCGAAGCCTGACCCTCAGCCGTCCCCTAATCCTAAACCGTACGCTGACACTAACCCGCGCCCTCACACGTACGCTCCCCCTAAAGCGTTGTCGTACCCTCACCTGGACCCTAAACCGTCCCCGTCCCCTAACCCTAACCCTAGCCCGTACCCTAACCCTAACCCTTCCCCGAAGCCTGACCCTCACCCGTCCCCTAATCCTAACCCGTACGCTGACACTAACCAGCGCCCTCACACGTACGCTCCCCTAAACCGTTGTCGTACCCTCACCTGGACCCTAAACCGTCCCCGTCCCCTAACCCTAACCCTAGCCCGAACCCTAACCCTAACCCTTCCCCGAAGCCTGACCCTCACCCGTCCCCTAATCCTAACCCGTACGCTGACAATAACCCGCGCCCTCACACGCACACTCCCCCTAAAGCGTTGTCGTACCCTCACCTGGACCCTAAACCGTCCCCGTCCCCTAACCCTAACCCTAGCCCGAACCCTAACCCTAACCCTTCCCCGAAGCCTGACCCTCACCCGTCCCCTAATCCTAACCCGTACGCTGACACTAACCCGCGCCCTCACACGTACGCTCCCCCTTAAGCGTTTTCGTACCCTCACCTGGACCCTAAACCGTCCCCGTCCGCTAACCCTAACCCTAGCCCGAACCCTAACCCTAACCCTTCCCCGAAGCCTGACCCTCACCCGTCCCCTAATCCTAACCCGTACGCTGACACTAACCCGCGCCCTCACACGTACGCTCCCCCTAAAGCGTTTTCGTACCCTCACCTGGACCCTAAACCGTCCCCGTCCCCTAACCCTAACCCTAGCCCGAACCCTAACCCTAACCCTTCCCCGAAGCCTGACCCTCACCCGTCCCCTAATCCTAACCCGTACGCTGACACTAACCCGCGCCCTCACACGTACGCTCCCCCTAAAGCGTTGTCGTACCCTCACCTGGACCCTAAACCGTCCCCGTCCCCTAACCCTAACCCTAGACCGAACCCTAACCCTAACCCTTCCCCGAAGCCTGACCCTCACCCGTCCCCTAATCCTAACCCGTACGCTGACACTAACCCGCGCCCTCACACGTACACTCCCCCTAAAGCATTGTCGTCCCCTCACCTTGATCCTAAACCGTCCCCGTCCTCTAACCCTAACCCTAGCCCGAACCCTAACCCTAACACTTCCCCGAAGCCTGACCCTCAGCCGTCCCCTAATCCTAAACCGTACGCTGACACTAACCCGCGCCCTCACACGTACGCTCCCCCTAAAGCGTTGTCGTACCCTCACCTGGACCCTAAACCGTCCCCGTCCCCTAACCCTAACCCTAGCCCGTACCCTAACCCTAACCCTTCCCCGAAGCCTGACCCTCACCCGTCCCCTAATCCTAACCCGTACGCTGACACTAACCCGCGCCCTCACACGTACGCTCCCCCTAAACCGTTGTCGTACTCTCACCTGGAACCTAAACCTTCCCCGTCCCCTAACCCTAACCCTAGCCCGAACCCTAACCCTAAGCCTTCCCCGAAGCCTGACCCTCACCCGTCCCCTAATCCTAACCCGTACGCTGACAATAACCCGCGCCCTCACACGCACGCTCCCCCTAAAGCGTTGTCGTACCCTCACCTGGACCCTAAACCGTCCCCGTCCCCTAACCCTAACCCTAGCCCGAACCCTAGCCTTAACCCTTCCCCGAAGCCTGACCCTCACCCGTCCCCTAATCCTAACCCGTACGCTGACACTAACCCACGCCCTCACACGTACGCTCCCCCTAAAGCGTTGTCGTACCCTCACCTGGACCCTAAACCGTCCCCGTCCCCTAACCCTAACCCTAGACCGAACCCTAACCCTAACACTTCCCCGAAGCCTTACCCTCACCCGTCCCCTAATCCTAACCCGTACGCTGACACTAACCCGCGCCCTCACACGTACGCTCCCCCTAAAGTGTTGTCGTACCCTCACCTGGACCCTAAACCGTCCCCGTACCCTAACCCTAACCCTAGCCCGAACCCTAACCCTAACCCTTCCCCGAAGCCTGACCCTCACCCGTCCCCTAATCCTAACCCGTACGCTGACACTAACCCGAGCCCTCACACGTACACTCCCCCTAAAGCGTTGTCGTACCCTCACCTGGACCCTAAACCCTCCCCGTCCCCTAACCCTAACCCTAGCCCGAACCCTAACCCTAACCCTTCCCCGAAGCCTGACCCTCACCCGTCCCCTAATCCTAACCCGTACGCTGACACTAACCCGCGCCCTCACACGTACGCTCCCCCTAAAGCGTTGTCGTACCCTCACCTGGACCCTAAACCGTCCCCGTCCCCTAACCCTATCCGTAGCCCGAACCCTAATCCTAACCCTTCCCCGAAGCCTGACCCTCACCCGTCCCCTAATCCTAACCCGTACGCTGACAATCACCCGCGCCCTCACATGTACGCTCCCCCTAAAGCGTTGTCGTACCCTCACCTGGACCCTAAACCGTCCCCGTTCCCTAACCCTAACCCTAGCCCAAACCCTAACGCTAACCCTTCCCCAAAGCCTGACCCTCACCCGTCCCCTAATCCTAACCCGTACGCTGACACTAAGCCGCGCCCTCACACGTACGCTCCCCCTAAAGCGTTGTCGTACCCTCACCTGGACCCTAAACCGTCCCCGTCCCCTAACCCTAACCCTAGCCCGAACCCTAACCCTAACCCTTCCCCGAAGCCTGACCCTCACCCGTCCCCTAATCCTAACCCGTACGCTGACACTAACCCACGCCCTCACACGTACGCTCCCCCTACAACGTTGTCGTACCCTCACCTTGACCCTAAACCGTCCTCGTTTCCTAACCCTAACCCTAGCCCGAACCCTAACCCTAACCCTTCCCCGAAGCCTGACCCTCACCCGTCCCCTAATCCTAACTCGTACGCTGACACTAACCCGCGCCCTCACACGTACGCTCCCCCTAAAGCGTTGTCGTACCCTCACCTGGACCCTAAACCGTCCCCGTGCCCTAACCCTAACCCTAGCCCGAACCCTAACCCTAACCCTTCCCCGAAGCCTGAACCTCACCCGTCCCCTAATCCTAACCCGTACGCTGACACTAACCCGCGCCCTCACACGTACGCTCCCCCTAAACCGTTGTCGTACCCTCACCTGGACCCTAAACCTTCCCCGTCCCCTAACCCTAACCCTAGCCCGAACCCTAACCCTAACCCTTCCCCGAAGCCTGACCCTCACCCGTCCCCTAATCCTAACCCGTACGCTGACAATAACCCGCGCCCTCACACGTACGCTCCCCCTAAAGCGTTGTCGTACCCTCACCTGGACCCTAAACCGTCCCCGTCCCCTAACCCTAACCCTAGCCCGAACCCTAGCCCTAACCCTTCCCCGAAGCCTGACCCTCACCCGTCCCCTAATCCTAACCCGTACGCTGACACTAACCCGCGCCCTCACACGTACGCTCCCCCTAAAGCGTTGTCGTACCCTCACCTGGACCCTAAACCTTCCCCGTCCCCTAACCCTAACCCTAGCCCGAACCCAAACCCTAACCCTTCCCCGAAGCCTGACCCTCACACGTCCCCTAATCCTAACCCGTACGCTGACACTGACCCGCGCCCTCACACGTACGCTCCCCCTAACGCGTTGTCGTACCCTCACCTGGACCATAAACCGTCCCCGTCCCCTAACCCTAACCCTAGCCCGAACCCTAACCCTAACCCTTCCCCGAAGCCTGACCCTCACCCGTCCCCTAATCCTAACCCGTACGCTGACACTGACCCGCGCCCTCACACGTACGCTCCCCCTAAAGCGTTGTCGTACCCTCACCTGGACCCTAAACCGTCCCCGTCCCCTAACCCTAACCCTAGCCCGAACCCTAACCCTAACACTTCCCCGAAGCCTGACCCTCACCCGTCCCCTAATCCTAACCCGTACGCTGACACTAACCCGCGCCCTCACACGTACGCTCCCCCTAAAGCGTTTTCGTACCCTCACCTGGACCCTAAACCGTCCCCGTCCCCTAACCCTAACCCTAGCCCGAACCCTAACCCTAACCCTTCCCCGAAGCCTGACCCTCACCCGTCCCCTAATCCTAACCCGTACGCTGACACTAACCCGCGCCCTCACACGTACGCTCCCCCTAAAGCGTTGTCGTACCCTCACCTGGACCCTAAACCGTCCCCGTCCCCTAACCCTAACCCTAGCCCGAACCCTAACCCTAACCCTTCCCCGAAGCCTGACCCTCACCCGTCCCCTAATCCTAACCCGTACGCTGACACTAACCCGCGCCCTCACACGTACGCTCCCCCTAAAGCGTTGTCGTACCCTCACCTGGACCCTAAACCGTCCCCGTCCCCTAACCCTAACCCTAGCCCGAACCCTAACCCTAACTCTTCCCCGAAGCCTGACCCTCACCCGTCCCCTAATCCTAACCCGTACGCTGACACTAACCCACGCCCTCACACGTACGCTCCCCCTAAAGCGTTGTCGTACCCTCACCTGGACCCTAAACCTTCCCCGTCCCCTAACCCTAACCCTAGACCGAACCCTAACCCTAACACTTCCCCGAAGCCTTACCCTCACCCGTCCCCTAATCCTAACCCGTACGCTGACACTAACCCGCGCCCTCACACGTACGCTCCCCCTAAAGCGTAGTCGTACCCTCACCTGGACCCTAAACCGTCCCCGTACCCTAACCCTAACCCTAGCCCGAACCCTAACCCTAACCCTTCCCCGAAGCCTGACCCTCACCCGTCCCCTAATCCTAACCCGTACGCTGACACTAACCCGAGCCCTCACACGTACACTCCCCCTAAAGCGTTGTCGTACCCTCACCTGGACCCTAAACCCTCCCCGTCCCCTAACCCTAACCCTAGCCCGAACCCTAACCCTAACCCTTCCCCGAAGCCTGACCCTCACCCGTCCCCTAATCCTAACCCGTACACTGACACTAACCCGCGCCCTCACACGTACGCTCCCCCTAAAGCGTTGTCGTACCCTCACCTGGACCCTAAACCGTCCCCGTCCCCTAACCCTAACCGTAGCCCGAACCCTAATCCTAACCCTTCCCCGAAGCCTGACCCTCACCCGTCCCCTAATCCTAACCCGTACGCTGACAATCACCCGCGCCCTCACATGTACGCTCCCCCTAAAGCGTTGTCGTACCCTCACCTGGACCCTAAACCGTCCCCGTTCCCTAACCCTAACCCTAGCCCAAACCCTAACCCTAACCCTTCCCCAAAGCCTGACCCTCACCCGTCCCCTAATCCTAACCCGTACGCTGACACTAAGCCGCGCCCTCACACGTACGCTCCCCCTAAAGCGTTTTCGTACCCTCACCTGGACCCTAAACCGTCCCCGTACCCTAACCCTAACCCTAGCCCGAACCCTAACCCTAACGCTTCCCCGAAGCCTGACCCTCACCCGTCCCCTAATCCTAACCCGTACGCTGACACTAACCCGCGCCCTCACACGTACGCTCCCCCTAAAGCGTTGTCGTACCCTCACCTGGACCCTAAACCGTCCCCGTCCCCTAACCCTAACCCTAGCCCGAACCCTAACCCTAACCCTTCCCCGAAGCCTGACCCTCACCCGTCCCCTAATCCTAACCCGTACGCTGACACTAACCCGCGCCCTCACACGTACGCTCCCCCTAAAGCGTTGTCGTACCCTCACCTGGACCCTAAACCGTCCCCGTCCCCTAACCCTAACCCTAGCCCGTACCCTAACCCTAACCCTTCCCCGAAGCCTGACCCTCACCCGTCCCCTAATCCTAACCCGTACGCTGACACTAACCCGCGCCGTCACACGTACGCTCCCCCTAAAGCGTTGTCGTACCCTCACCTGGACCCTAAAACTTCCCCGTCCCCTAACCCTAACCCTAGACCGAACCCTAACCCTAACCCTTCCCCGAAGCCTGACCCTCACCCGTCCCCTAATCCTAACCCGTACGCTGACACTAACCCGCGCCCTCACACGTACGCTCCCCCTAAAGCGTTGTCGTACCCTCACCTGGACCCTAAACCGTCCCCGTCCCCTAACCCTAACCCTAGCCCGAACCCTAACCCTAACCCTTCCCCGAAGCCTGACCCTCACCCGTCCCCTAATCCTAACCCGTACGCTGACACTAACCCGCGCCCTCACACGTACGCTCCCCCTAAAGAGTTGTCGTACCCTCACCTGGACCCTAAACCGTCCCCGTCCCCTAACCCTAACCCTAGCCCGAACCCTAACCCTATCCCTTCCCCGAAGCCTGACCCTCACCCGTCCCCTAATCCTAACCCGTACGCTGACACTAACCCACGCCCTCACACGTACGCTCCCCCTAAAGCGTTGTCGTACCCTCACCTGGACCCTAAACCTTCCCCGTCCCCTAACCCTAACCCTAGACCGAACCCTAACCCTAACACTTCCCCGAAGCCTTACCCTCACCCGTCCCCTAATCCTAACCCGTACGCTGACACTAACCCGCGCCCTCACACGTACGCTCCCCCTAAAGCGTTGTCGTACCCTCACCTGGACCCTAAACCGTCCCCGTACCCTAACCCTAACCCTAGCCCGAACCCTAACCCTAACCCTTCCCCGAAGCCTGACCCTCACCCGTCCCCTAATCCTAACCCGTACGCTGACACTAACCCGAGCCCTCACACGTATGCTCCCCCTGAAGCGTTGTCGTACCCTCACCTGGACCCTAAACCGTCCCCGTCCCCTAACCCTAACCCTAGACCGAACCCTAACCCTAACCCTTCCCCGAAGCCTGACCCTCACCCGTCCCCTAATCCTAAACCGTACGCTGACACTAACCCGCGCCCTCACACGTACGCTCCCCCTAAAGTGTTGTCGTCCCCTCACCTGGACCCTAAACCGTCCCCGTCCCCTAACCCTAACCCTAGCCCGAACCCTAACCCTAACACTTCCCCGACGCCTGACCCTCAGCCGTCCCCTAATCCTAACCCGTACGCTGACACTAACCCGCGCCCTCACACGTACGCTCCCCCTAAAGCGTTGTCGTACCCTCACCTGGACCCTAAACCGTCCCCGTCCCCTAACCCTAACCCTAGCCCGTACCCTAACCCTAACCCTTCCCCGAAGCCTGACCCTCACCCGTCCCCTAATCCTAACCCGTACGCTGACACTAACCCGCGCCGTCACACGTACGCTCCCCCTAAAGCGTTGTCGTACCCTCACCTGGACCCTAAACCTTCCCCATCCCCTAACCCTAACCCTAGACCGAACCCTAACCCTAACCCTTCCCCGAAGCCTGACCCTCACCCGTCCCCTAATCCTAACCCGTACGCTGACACTAACCCGCGCCCTCACACGTACGCTCCCCCTAAAGCGTTGTCGTACCCTCACCTGGACCCTAAACCGTCCCCGTCCCCTAACCCTAACCCTATCCCGAACCCTAACCCTAACCCTTCCCCGAAGCCTGACCCTCACCCGTGCCCTAATCCTAACCCGTACGCTGACACTAACCCGCGCCCTCAAACGTACGCTCCCCCTAAAGCGTTGTCGTACCCTCACCTGGACCCTAAACCGTCCCCGTTTCCTAACCCTAAACCTAGCCCGAACCCTAACCCTAACCCTTCCCCGAAGCCTGACCCTCACCCGTCCCCTAATCCTAACTCGTACGCTGACACTAACCCGCGCCCTCACACGTACGCTCCCCCTAAAGCGTTGTCGTACCCTCACCTGGACCCTAAACCGTCCCCGTCCCCTAACCCTAACCCTAGCCCGAACCCTAACCCTAACCCTTCCCCGAAGCCTGACCCTCACCCGTCCCCTAATCCTAACCCGTACGCTGACACTAACCCGCGCCCTCACACGTACGCTCCCCCTAAAGCGTTGTCGTACCCTCACCTGGACCCTAAACCGTCCCCGTCCCCTAACCCTAACCCTAGCCCGAACCCTAACCCTAACCCTTCCCCGAAGCCTGACCCTCACCCGTCCCCTAATCCTAACCCGTACGCTGACACTAACCCGCGCCCTCACACGTACGCTCCCCCTAAAGCGTTGTCGTACCCTCACCTGGACCCTAAACCGTCCCCGTCCCCTAACCCTAACCCTAGCCCGAACCCTAACCCTAACACTTCCCCGAAGCCTGACCCTCACCCGTCCCCTAATCCTAACCCGTACGCTGACACTAACCCACGCCCTCACACGTACGCTCCCCCTACAACGTTGTCGTACCCTCACCTTGACCCTAAACCGTCCTCGTTTCCTAACCCTAACCCTAGCCCGAACCCTAACCCTAACACTTCCCCGAAGCCTGACCCTCACCCGTCCCCTAATCCTAACTCGTACGCTGACACTAACCCGCGCCCTCACACGTACGCTCCCCCTAAAGCGTTGTCGTACCCTCACCTGGACCCTAAACCGTCCCCGTGCCCTAACCCTAACCCTAGCCCGAACCCTAACCCTAACCCTTCCCCGAAGCCTGACCCTCACCCGTCCCCTAATCCTAACCCGTACGCTGACACTAACCCGCGCCCTCACACGTACGCTCCCCCTAAAGCGTTGTCGTACCCTCACCTGGACCCTAAACCTTCCCCGTCCCCTAACCCTAACCCTAGCCCGAACCCTAACCCTAACCCTTCCCCGAAGCCTGACCCTCACCCGTCCCCTAATCCTAACCCGTACGCTGACACTAACCCGCGCCCTCACACGTACGCTCCCCCTAAAGCGTTGTCGTACCCTCACCTGGACCCTAAACCGTCCCCGTCCCCTAACCCTAACCCTAGCCCGAACCCTAGCCCTAACCCTTCCCCGAAGCCTGACCCTCACCCGTCCCCTAATCCTAACCCGTACGCTGACACTAACCCGCGCCCTCACACGTACGCTCCCCCTAAAGCGTTGTCGTACCCTCACCTGGACCCTAAACCTTCCCCGTCCCCTAACCCTAACCCTAGCCCGAACCCAAACCCTAACCCTTCCCCGAAGCCTGACCCTCACCCGTCCCCTAATCCTAACCCGTACGCTGACACTGACCCGCGCCCTCACACGTACGCTCCCCCTAACGCGTTGTCGTACCCTCACCTGGACCATAAACCGTCCCCGTCCCCTAACCCTAACCCTAGCCCGAACCCTAACCCTAACCCTTCCCCGAAGCCTGACCCTCACCCGTCCCCTAATCCTAACCCGTACGCTGACACTAACCCGCGCCCTCACACGTACGCTCCCCCTAAAGCGTTGTCGTACCCTCACCTTGACCCTAAACCGTCCCCGTCCCCTAACCCTAACCCTAGCCCGAACCCTAACCCTAACACTTCCCCGAAGCCTGACCCTCACCCGTCCCCTAATCCTAACCCGTACGCTGACACTAACCCGCGCCCTCACACGTACGCTCCCCCTAAAGCGTTTTCGTACCCTCACCTGGACCCTAAACCGTCCCCGTCCCCTAACCCTAACCCTAGCCCGAACCCTAACCCTAACCCTTCCCCGAAGCCTGACCCTCACCCGTCCCCTAATCCTAACCCGTACGCTGACACTAACCCGCGCCCTCACACGTACGCTCCCCCTAAAGCGTTTTCGTACCCTCACCTGGACCCTAAACCGTCCCCGTCCCCTAACCCTAACCCTAGCCCGAACCCTAACCTTAACCCTTCCCCGAAGCCTGACCCTCACCCGTCCCCTAATCCTAACCCGTACGCTGACACTAACCCGCGCCCTCACACTTACGCTCCCCCTAAAGCGTTGTCGTACCCTCACCTGGACCCTAAACCTTCCCCGTCCCCTAACCCTAACCCTAGCCCGAACCCAAACCCTAACCCTTCCCCGAAGCCTGACCCTCACACGTCCCCTAATCCTAACCCGTACGCTGACACTGACCCGCGCCCTCACACGTACGCTCCCCCTAACGCGTTGTCGTACCCTCACCTGGACCATAAACCGTCCCCGTCCCCTAACCCTAACCCTAGCCCGAACCCTAACCCTAACCCTTCCCCGAACCCTGACCCTCACCCGTCCCCTAATCCTAACCCGTACGCTGACACTAACCCGCGCCCTCACACGTACGCTCCCCCTAAAGCGTTGTCGTACCCTCACCTGGACCCTAAACCGTCCCCGTCCCCTAACCCTAACCCTAGCCCGAACCCTAACCCTAACACTTCCCCGAAGCCTGACCCTCACCCGTCCCCTAATCCTAACCCGTACGCTGACACTAACCCGCGCCCTCACACGTACGCTCCCCCTAAAGCGTTTTCGTACCCTCACCTGGACCCTAAACCGTCCCCGTCCCCTAACCCTAACCCTAGCCCGAACCCTAACCCTAACCCTTCCCCGAAGCCTGACCCTCACCCGTCCCCTAATCCTAACCCGTACGCTGACACTAACCCGCGCCCTCACACGTACGCTCCCCCTAAAGCGTTTTCGTACCCTCACCTGGACCCTAAACCGTCCCCGTCCCCTAACCCTAACCCTAGCCCGAACCCTAACCTTAACCCTTCCCCGAAGCCTGACCCTCACCCGTCCCCTAATCCTAACCCGTACGCTGACACTAACCCGCGCCCTCACACGTACGCTCCCCCTGAAGCGTTGTCGTACCCTCACCTGGACCCTAAACCGTCCCCGTCCCCTAACCCTAACCCTAGACCGAACCCTAACCCTAACCCTTCCCCGAAGCCTGACCCTCACACGTCCCCTAATCCTAACCCGTACGCTGACACTAACCCGCGCCCTCACACGTACGCTCCCCCTAACGCGTTGTCGTACCCTCACCTGGACCCTAAACCGTCCCCGTCCCCTAACCCTAACCCTAGCCCGAACCCTAACCCTAACCCTTCCCCGAAGCCTGACCCTCACCCGTCCCCTAATCCTAACCCGTACGCTGACAGTAACCCGCGCCCTCACACGTACGCTCCCCCTAAAGCGTTGTCGTACCCTCACCTGGACCCTAAACCGTCCCCGTCCCCTAACCCTAACCCTAGCCCGAACCCTAACCCTAACCCTTCCCCGAAGCCTGACCCTCACCCGTCCCCTAATCCTAACCCGTACGCTGACACTAACCCGCGCCCTCACACGTACGCTCCCCCTAAAGCGTTGTCGTACCCTCACCTGGACCCTAAACCGTCCCCGTCCCCTAACCCTAACCCTAGCCCAAACCCTAACCCTAACCCTTCCCCGAAGCCTGACCCTCACCCGTCCCCTAATCCTAACCCGTACGCTGACACTAACCCGCGCCCTCACACGTACGCTCCCCCTAAAGCGTTGTCGTACCCTCACCTGGACCCTAAACCGTCCCCGTCCCCTAACCCTAACCCTAGCCCGAACCCTAACCCTAACCCTTCCCCGAAGCCTGACCCTCACCCGTCCCCTAATCCTAACCCGTACGCTGACACTAACCCGCGCCCTCACTCGTACGCTCCCCCTGAAGCGTTGTCGTACCCTCACCTGGACCCAAAACCGTCCCCGTCCCCTAACCCTAACCCTAGCCCGAACCCTAACCCTAACCCTTCCCCAAGCCTGACCCTCACCCGTCCCCTAATCCTAACCCGTACGCTGACACTAACCCGCGCCCTCACACGTACGCTCCCCCTAAAGCGTTGTCGTACCCTCACCTGGACCCTAAACCGTCCCCGTCCCCTAACCCTAACCCTAGCCCGAACCCTAACCCTAACCCTTCCCCGAAGCCTGACCCTCACCCGTCTCCTAATCCTAACCCGTACGCTGACACTAACCCGCGCCCTCACACGTACGCTCCCCCTAAAGCGTTGTCGTACCCTCACCTGGACCCTAAACCGTCCCCGTCCCCTAACCCTAACCCTAGCCCGAACCCTAACCCTAACCCTTCCCCGAAGCCTGACCCTCACCCGTCCCCTAATCCTAACCCGTACGCTGACACTAACCCGCGCCCTCACACGTACGCTCCCCCTAAAGCGTTGTCGTACCCTCACCTGGACCCTAAACCGTCCCCGTCCCCTAACCCTAACCCTAGCCCGAACCCTAACCCTAACCCTTCCCCGAAGCCTGACCCTCACCCGTCCCCTAATCCTAACCCGTACGCTGACACTAACCCGCGCCCTCACACGTACGCTCCCCCTAAAGCGTTGTCGTACCCTCACCTGGACCCTAAACCGTCCCCGTCCCCTAACCCTAACCCTAGCCCGAACCCTAACCCTAACCCTTCCCCGAAGCCTGACCCTCACCCGTCCCCTAATCCTAACCCGTACGCTGACACTAACCCGCGCCCTCACACGTACGCTCCCCCTAAAGCGTTTTCGTACCCTCACCTGGACCCTAAACCGTCCCCGTCCCCTAACCCTAACCCTAGCCCGAACCCTAACCCTAACCCTTCCCCGAAGCCTGACCCTCACCCGTCCCCTAATCCTAACCCGTACGCTGACACTAACCCGCGCCCTCACACGTACGCTCCCCCTAAAGCGTTTTCGTACCCTCACCTGGACCCTAAACCGTCCCCGTCCCCTAACCCTAACCCTAGCCCGAACCCTAACCTTAACCCTTCCCCGAAGCCTGACCCTCACCCGTCCCCTAATCCTAACCGGTACGCTGACACTAACCCGCGCCCTCACACGTACGCTCCCCCTAAAGCGTTGTCGTACCCTCACCTGGACCCTAAACCGTCCCCGTCCCCTAACCCTAACCCTAGACCGAACCCTAACCCTAACACTTCCCCGAAGCCTGACCCTCACCCGTCCCCTAATCCTAACCCGTACGCTGACACTAACCCGCGCCCTCACACGTACGCTCCCCCTAAAGCGTTGTCGTACCCTCACCTGGACCCTAAACCTTCCCCGTCCCCTAACCCTAACCCTAGCCCGAACCCTAACCCTAACCCTTCCCCGAAGCCTGACCCTCACCCGTCCCCTAATCCTAACCCGTACGCTGACACTAACCCGCGCCGTCACACGTACGCTCCCCCTAAAGCGTTGTCGTACCCTCACCTGGACCCTAAACCGTCCCCGTCCCCTAACCCTAACCCTATCCCGAACCCTAACCCTAACCCTTCCCCGAAGCCTGACCCTCACCCGTCCCCTAATCCTAACCCGTACGCTGACACTAAGCCGCGCCCTCACACGTACGCTCCCCCTGAAGCGTTGTCGTACCCTCACCTGGACCCTAAACCGTCCTCGTTTCCTAACCCTAACCCTAGCCCGAACCCTAACCCTAACCCTTCCCCGAAGCCTGACCCTCACCCGTCCCCTAATCCTAACCCGTACGCTGACACTAACCCGCGCCATCACACGTACGCTCCCCCTAAAGCGTTGTCGTACCCTCACCTGGACCCTAAACCGTCCCCGTCCCCTAACCCTAACCCTAGCCCGAACCCTAACCCTAACCCTTCCCCGAAGCCTGACCCTCTCCCGTCCCCTAATCCTAACCCGTACGCTGACACTAACCCACGCCCTCACACGTACGCTCCCCCTAAAGCGTTGTCGTACCCTCACCTGGACCCTAAACCTTCCCCGTCACCTAACCCTAACCCTAGACCGAACCCTAACCGTAACCCTTCCCCGAAGCCTGATCCTCACCCGTCCCCTAATCCTAACCCGTACGCTGACACTAACCCGCGCCCTCACACGTACGCTCCCCCTAAAACGTTGTCGTACCCTCACCTGGACCCTAAACCGTCCCCGTACCCTAACCCTAACCCTAGCCCGAACCCTAACCCTAACCCTTCCCCGAAGCCTGACCCTCACCCGTCCCCTAATCCTAACCCGTACGCTGACACTAACCCGCGCCCTCACACGTACGCTCCCCCTAAAGCGTTGTCGTACCCTCACCTGGACCCTAAACCGTCCCCGTCCCCTAACCCTAACCCTAGCCCAAACCCTAACCCTAACCCTTCCCCGAAGCCTGACCCTCACCCGTCCCCTAATCCTAACCCGTACGCTGACACTAACCCGCGCCCTCACACGTACGCTCCCCCTAAAGCGTTGTCGTACCCTCACCTGGACCCTAAACCGTCCCCGTCCCCTAACCCTAACCGTAGCCCGAACCCTAACCCTAACCCTTCCCCGAAGCCTGACCCTCACCCGTCCCCTAATCATAACCCGTACGCTGACACTAACCCGTGCCCTCACATGTACGCTCCCCCTAAAGCGTTGTCGTACCCTCACCTGGACCCTAAACCGTCCCCGTTCCCTAACCCTAACCCTAGCCCAAACCCTAACCCTAACCCTTCCCCGAAGCCTGACCCTCACCCGTCCCCTAATCCTAACCCGTACGCTGACACTAAGCCACGCCCTCACACGTACGCTCCCCCTAAAGCGTTGTCGTACCCTCACCTGGACCCTAAACCGTCCCCGTCCCCTAACCCTAACCCTAGCCCGAACCCTAACCCTAACCCTTCCCCGAAGCCTGACCCTCACCCGTCCCCTAATCCTAACCCGTACGCTGACACTAACCCACGCCCTCACACGTACGCTCCCCCTACAACGTTGGCGTACCCTCACCTTGACCCTAAACCGTCCTCGTTTCCTAACCCTAACCCTAGCCCGAAACCTAACCCTAACCCTTCCCCGAAGCCTGACCCTCACCCGTCCCCTAATCCTAACTCGTACGCTGACACTAACACACGCCCTCACACGTACGCTCCCCCTAAAGCGTTGTCGTACCCTCACCTGTACCCTAAACCTTCCCCGTCACCTAACCCTAACCCTACACCGAACCCTAACCCTAACCCTTCCCCGAAGCCTGACCCTCACCCGTCCCCTAATCCTAACCCGTACGCTGACACTAACCCGCGCCCTCACACGTACGCTCCCCCTAAAGCGTTGTCGTACCCTCACCTGGACCCTAAACCGTCCCCGTCCCCTAACCCTAACCCTAGCCCGAACCCTAACCCTAACCCTTCCCCGAACCCTGACCCTCACCCGTCCCCTAATCCTAACCCGTACGCTGACACTAACCCGCGCCCTCACACGTACGCTCCCCCTAAAGCGTTGTCGTACCCTCACCTGGACCCTAAACCGTCCCCGTCCCCTAACCCTAACCCTAGCCCGAACCCTAACCCTAACACTTCCCCGAAGCCTGACCCTCACCCGTCCCCTAATCCTAACCCGTACGCTGACACTAACCCGCGCCCTCACACGTACGCTCCCCCTAAAGCGTTTTCGTACCCTCACCTGGACCCTAAACCGTCCCCGTCCCCTAACCCTAACCCTAGCCCGAACCCTAACCCTAACCCTTCCCCGAAGCCTGACCCTCACCCGTCCCCTAATCCTAACCCGTACGCTGACACTAACCCGCGCCCTCACACGTACGCTCCCCCTAAAGCGTTTTCGTACCCTCACCTGGACCCTAAACCGTCCCCGTCCCCTAACCCTAACCCTAGCCCGAACCCTAACCTTAACCCTTCCCCGAAGCCTGACCCTCACCCGTCCCCTAATCCTAACCCGTACGCTGACACTAACCCGCGCCCTCACACGTACGCTCCCCCTGAAGCGTTGTCGTACCCTCACCTGGACCCTAAACCGTCCCCGTCCCCTAACCCTAACCCTAGACCGAACCCTAACCCTAACCCTTCCCCGAAGCCTGACCCTCACACGTCCCCTAATCCTAACCCGTACGCTGACACTAACCCGCGCCCTCACACGTACGCTCCCCCTAACGCGTTGTCGTACCCTCACCTGGACCCTAAACCGTCCCCGTCCCCTAACCCTAACCCTAGCCCGAACCCTAACCCTAACCCTTCCCCGAAGCCTGACCCTCACCCGTCCCCTAATCCTAACCCGTACGCTGACAGTAACCCGCGCCCTCACACGTACGCTCCCCCTAAAGCGTTGTCGTACCCTCACCTGGACCCTAAACCGTCCCCGTCCCCTAACCCTAACCCTAGCCCGAACCCTAACCCTAACCCTTCCCCGAAGCCTGACCCTCACCCGTCCCCTAATCCTAACCCGTACGCTGACACTAACCCGCGCCCTCACACGTACGCTCCCCCTAAAGCCTTGTCGTACCCTCACCTGGACCCTAAACCGTCCCCGTCCCCTAACCCTAACCCTAGCCCAAACCCTAACCCTATCCCTTCCCCGAAGCCTGACCCTCACCCGTCCCCTAATCCTAACCCGTACGCTGACACTAACCCGCGCCCTCACACGTACGCTCCCCTTAAAGCGTTGTCGTACCCTCACCTGGACCCTAAACCGTCCCCGTCCCCTAACCCTAACCCTAGCCCGAACCCTAACCCTAACCCTTCCCCGAAGCCTGACCCTCACCCGTCCCCTAATCCTAACCCGTACGCTGACACTAACCCGCGCCCTCACTCGTACGCTCCCCCTGAAGCGTTGTCGTACCCTCACCTGGACCCAAAACCGTCCCCGTCCCCTAACCCTAACCCTAGCCCGAACCCTAACCCTAACCCTTCCCCAAGCCTGACCCTCACCCGTCCCCTAATCCTAACCCGTACGCTGACACTAACCCGCGCCCTCACACGTACGCTCCCCCTAAAGCGTTGTCGTACCCTCACCTGGACCCTAAACCGTCCCCGTCCCCTAACCCTAACCCTAGCCCGAACCCTAACCCTAACCCTTCCCCGAAGCCTGACCCTCACCCGTCCCCTAATCCTAACCCGTACGCTGACACTAACCCGCGCCCTCACACGTACGCTCCCCCTAAAGCGTTGTCGTACCCTCACCTGGACCCTAAACCGTCCCCGTCCCCTAACCCTAACCCTAGCCCGAACCCTAACCCTAACCCTTCCCCGAAGCCTGACCCTCACCCGTCCCCTAATCCTAACCCGTACGCTGACACTAACCCGCGCCCTCACACGTACGCTCCCCCTAAAGCGTTGTCGTACCCTCACCTGGACCCTAAACCGTCCCCGTCCCCTAACCCTAACCCTAGCCCGAACCCTAACCCTAACCCTTCCCCGAAGCCTGACCCTCACCCGTCCCCTAATCCTAACCCGTACGCTGACACTAACCCGCGCCCTCACACGTACGCTCCCCCTAAAGCGTTGTCGTACCCTCACCTGGACCCTAAACCGTCCCCGTCCCCTAACCCTAACCCTAGCCCGAACCCTAACCCTAACCCTTCCCCGAAGCCTGACCCTCACCCGTCCCCTAATCCTAACCCGTACGCTGACACTAACCCGCGCCCTCACACGTACGCTCCCCCTAAAGCGTTTTCGTACCCTCACCTGGACCCTAAACCGTCCCCGTCCCCTAACCCTAACCCTAGCCCGAACCCTAACCTTAACCCTTCCCCGAAGCCTGACCCTCACCCGTCCCCTAATCCTAACCCGTACGCTGACACTAACCCGCGCCCTCACACGTACGCTCCCCCTAAAGCGTTTTCGTACCCTCACCTGGACCCTAAACCGTCCCCGTCCCCTAACCCTAACCCTAGCCCGAACCCTAACCTTAACCCTTCCCCGAAGCCTGACCCTCACCCGTCCCCTAATCCTAACCGGTACGCTGACACTAACCCGCGCCCTCACACGTACGCTCCCCCTAAAGCGTTGTCGTACCCTCACCTGGACCCTAAACCGTCCCCGTCCCCTAACCCTAACCCTAGACCGAACCCTAACCCTAACACTTCCCCGAAGCCTGACCCTCACCCGTCCCCTAATCCTAACCCGTACGCTGACACTAACCCGCGCCCTCACACGTACGCTCCCCCTAAAGCGTTGTCGTACCCTCACCTGGACCCTAAACCTTCCCCGTCCCCTAACCCTAACCCTAGCCCGAACCCTAACCCTAACCCTTCCCCGAAGCCTGACCCTCACCCGTCCCCTAATCCTAACCCGTACGCTGACACTAACCCGCGCCGTCACACGTACGCTCCCCCTAAAGCGTTGTCGTACCCTCACCTGGACCCTAAACCGTCCCCGTCCCCTAACCCTAACCCTATCCCGAACCCTAACCCTAACCCTTCCCCGAAGCCTGACCCTCACCCGTCCCCTAATCCTAACCCGTACGCTGACACTAAGCCGCGCCCTCACACGTACGCTCCCCCTGAAGCGTTGTCGTACCCTCACCTGGACCCTAAACCGTCCTCGTTTCCTAACCCTAACCCTAGCCCGAACCCTAACCCTAACCCTTCCCCGAAGCCTGACCCTCACCCGTCCCCTAATCCTAACCCGTACGCTGACACTAACCCGCGCCATCACACGTACGCTCCCCCTAAAGCGTTGTCGTACCCTCACCTGGACCCTAAACCGTCCCCGTCCCCTAACCCTAACCCTAGCCCGAACCCTAACCCTAACCCTTCCCCGAAGCCTGACCCTCTCCCGTCCCCTAATCCTAACCCGTACGCTGACACTAACCCACGCCCTCACACGTACGCTCCCCCTAAAGCGTTGTCGTACCCTCACCTGGACCCTAAACCTTCCCCGTCACCTAACCCTAACCCTAGACCGAACCCTAACCGTAACCCTTCCCCGAAGCCTGATCCTCACCCGTCCCCTAATCCTAACCCGTACGCTGACACTAACCCGCGCCCTCACACGTACGCTCCCCCTAAAACGTTGTCGTACCCTCACCTGGACCCTAAACCGTCCCCGTACCCTAACCCTAACCCTAGCCCGAACCCTAACCCTAACCCTTCCCCGAAGCCTGACCCTCACCCGTCCCCTAATCCTAACCCGTACGCTGACACTAACCCGCGCCCTCACACGTACGCTCCCCCTAAAGCGTTGTCGTACCCTCACCTGGACCCTAAACCGTCCCCGTCCCCTAACCCTAACCCTAGCCCAAACCCTAACCCTAACCCTTCCCCGAAGCCTGACCCTCACCCGTCCCCTAATCCTAACCCGTACGCTGACACTAACCCGCGCCCTCACACGTACGCTCCCCCTAAAGCGTTGTCGTACCCTCACCTGGACCCTAAACCGTCCCCGTCCCCTAACCCTAACCGTAGCCCGAACCCTAACCCTAACCCTTCCCCGAAGCCTGACCCTCACCCGTCCCCTAATCATAACCCGTACGCTGACACTAACCCGTGCCCTCACATGTACGCTCCCCCTAAAGCGTTGTCGTACCCTCACCTGGACCCTAAACCGTCCCCGTTCCCTAACCCTAACCCTAGCCCAAACCCTAACCCTAACCCTTCCCCGAAGCCTGACCCTCACCCGTCCCCTAATCCTAACCCGTACGCTGACACTAAGCCACGCCCTCACACGTACGCTCCCCCTAAAGCGTTGTCGTACCCTCACCTGGACCCTAAACCGTCCCCGTCCCCTAACCCTAACCCTAGCCCGAACCCTAACCCTAACCCTTCCCCGAAGCCTGACCCTCACCCGTCCCCTAATCCTAACCCGTACGCTGACACTAACCCACGCCCTCACACGTACGCTCCCCCTACAACGTTGGCGTACCCTCACCTTGACCCTAAACCGTCCTCGTTTCCTAACCCTAACCCTAGCCCGAAACCTAACCCTAACCCTTCCCCGAAGCCTGACCCTCACCCGTCCCCTAATCCTAACTCGTACGCTGACACTAACACACGCCCTCACACGTACGCTCCCCCTAAAGCGTTGTCGTACCCTCACCTGTACCCTAAACCTTCCCCGTCACCTAACCCTAACCCTACACCGAACCCTAACCCTAACCCTTCCCCGAAGCCTGACCCTCACCCGTCCCCTAATCCTAACCCGTACGCTGACACTAACCCGCGCCCTCACACGTACGCTCCCCCTAAAGCGTTGTCGTACCCTCACCTGGACCCTAAACCGTCCCCGTCCCCTAACCCTAACCCTAGCCCGAACCCTAACCCTAACCCTTCCCCGAAGCCTGACCCTCACCCGTCCCCTAATCCTAACCCGTACGCTGACACTAACCCGCGCCCTCACACGTACGCTCCCCCTAAAGCGTTGTCGTACCCTCACCTGGACCCTAAACCGTCCCCCTCCCCTAACCCTAACCGTAGTCCGAACCCTAACCCTAACCCTTCCCCGAAGCCTGACCCTCACCCGTCCCCTAATCCTAACCCGTACGCTGACACTAACCCGCGCCCTCACACGTACGCTCCCCCTAAAGCGTTGTCGTACCCTCACCTGGACCCTAAACCGTCCCCGTTCCCTAACCCTAACCCTAGCCCAAACCCTAACCCTAACCCTTCCCCGAAGCCTGACCCTCACCCGTCCCCTAATCCTAACCCGTACGCTGACACTAAGCCGCGCCCTCACACGTACGCTCCCCCTAAAGCGTTGTCGTACCCTCACCTGGACCCTAAACCGTCCCCGTCCCCTAACCCTAAACCTAGCCCGAACCCTAACCCTAACCCTTCCCAAAAGCCTGACCCTCACCCGTCCCCTAATCCTAACCCGTACGCTGACACTAACCCACGCCCTCACACGTACGCTCCCCCTACAACGTTGGCGTACCCTCACCTTGACCCTAAACCGTCCTCGTTTCCTAACCCTAACCCTAGCCCGAACCCTAACCCTAACCCTTCCCCGAAGCCTGACCCTCACCCGTCCCCTAATCCTAACCCGTACGCTGACACTAACCCGAGCCCTCACACGTATGCTCCCCCTGAAGCGTTGTCGTACCCTCACCTGGACCCTAAACCGTCCCCGTCCCCTAACCCTAACCCTAGACCGAACCCTAACCCTAACCCTTCCCCGAAGCCTGACCCTCACCCGTCCCCTAATCCTAAACCGTACGCTGACACTAACCCGCGCCCTCACACGTACGCTCCCCCTAAAGTGTTGTCGTCCCCTCACCTGGACCCTAAACCGTCCCCGTCCCCTAACCCTAACCCTAGCCCGAACCCTAACCCTAACACTTCCCCGACGCCTGACCCTCAGCCGTCCCCTAATCCTAACCCGTACGCTGACACTAACCCGCGCCCTCACACGTACGCTCCCCCTAAAGCGTTGTCGTACCCTCACCTGGACCCTAAACCGTCCCCGTCCCCTAACCCTAACCCTAGCCCGTACCCTAACCCTAACCCTTCCCCGAAGCCTGACCCTCACCCGTCCCCTAATCCTAACCCGTACGCTGACACTAACCCGCGCCGTCACACGTACGCTCCCCCTAAAGCGTTGTCGTACCCTCACCTGGACCCTAAACCTTCCCCATCCCCTAACCCTAACCCTAGACCGAACCCTAACCCTAACCCTTCCCCGAAGCCTGACCCTCACCCGTCCCCTAATCCTAACCCGTACGCTGACACTAACCCGCGCCCTCACACGTACGCTCCCCCTAAAGCGTTGTCGTACCCTCACCTGGACCCTAAACCGTCCCCGTCCCCTAACCCTAACCCTATCCCGAACCCTAACCCTAACCCTTCCCCGAAGCCTGACCCTCACCCGTGCCCTAATCCTAACCCGTACGCTGACACTAACCCGCGCCCTCACACGTACGCTCCCCCTAAAGCGTTGTCGTACCCTCACCTGGACCCTAAACCGTCCCCGTTTCCTAACCCTAACCCTAGCCCGAACCCTAACCCTAACCCTTCCCCGAAGCCTGACCCTCACCCGTCCCCTAATCCTAACTCGTACGCTGACACTAACCCGCGCCCTCACACGTACGCTCCCCCTAAAGCGTTGTCGTACCCTCACCTGGACCCTAAACCGTCCCCGTCCCCTAACCCTAACCCTAGCCCGAACCCTAACCCTAACCCTTCCCCGAAGCCTGACCCTCACCCGTCCCCTAATCCTAACCCGTACGCTGACACTAACCCGCGCCCTCACACGTACGCTCCCCCTAAAGCGTTGTCGTACCCTCACCTGGACCCTAAACCGTCCCCGTCCCCTAACCCTAACCCTAGCCCGAACCCTAACCCTAACCCTTCCCCGAAGCCTGACCCTCACCCGTCCCCTAATCCTAACCCGTACGCTGACACTAACCCGCGCCCTCACACGTACGCTCCCCCTAAAGCGTTTTCGTACCCTCACCTGGACCCTAAACCATCCCCGTCCCCTAACCCTAACCCTAGCCCGAACCCTAACCCTAACACTTCCCCGAAGCCTGACCCTCACCCGTCCCCTAATCCTAACCCGTACGCTGACACTAACCCGCGCCCTCACACGTACGCTCCCTCTAAAGCGTTTTCGTACCCTCACCTGGACCCTAAACCGTCCCCGTCCCCTAACCCTAACCCTAGCCCGAACCCTAACCCTAACACTTCCCCGAAGCCTGACCCTCACCCGTCCCCTAATCCTAACCCGTACGCTGACACTAACCCGCGCCCTCACACGTACGCTCCCCCTAAAGCGTTTTCGTACCCTCACCTGGACCCTAAACCGTCCCCGTCCCCTAACCCTAACCCTAGCCCGAACCCTAACCCTAACCCTTCCCCGAAGCCTGACCCTCACCCGTCCCCTAATCCTAACCCGTACGCTGACACTAACCCGCGCCCTCACACGTACGCTCCCCCTAAAGCGTTTTCGTACCCTCACCTGGACCCTAAACCGTCCCCGTACCCTAACCCTAACCCTAGCCCGAACCCTAACCCTAACGCTTCCCCGAAGCCTGACCCTCACCCGTCCCCTAATCCTAACCCGTACGCTGACACTAACCCGCGCCCTCACACGTACGCTCCCCCTAAAGCGTTGTCGTACCCTCACCTGGACCCTAAACCGTCCCCATCCCCTAACCCTAACCCTAGCCCGAACCCTAACCCTAACCCTTCCCCGAAGCCTGACCCTCACCCGTCCCCTAATCCTAACCCGTACGCTGACACTAACCCGCGCCCTCACACGTACGCTCCCCCTAAAGCGTTGTCGTACCCTCACCTGGACCCTAAACCGTCCCCGTCCCCTAACCCTAACCCTAGCCCGTACCCTAACCCTAACCCTTCCCCGAAGCCTGACCCTCACCCGTCCCCTAATCCTAACCCGTACGCTGACACTAACCCGCGCCGTCACACGTACGCTCCCCCTAAAGCGTTGTCGTACCCTCACCTGGACCCTAAACCTTCCCCGTCCCCTAACCCTAACCCTAGACCGAACCCTAACCCTAACCCTTCCCCGAAGCCTGACCCTCACCCGTCCCCTAATCCTAACCCGTACGCTGACACTAACCCGCGCCCTCACACGTACGCTCCCCCTAAAGCGTTGTCGTACCCTCACCTGGACCCTAAACCGTCCCCGTCCCCTAACCCTAACCCTAGCCCGAACCCTAACCCTAACCCTTCCCCGAAGCCTGACCCTCACCCGTCCCCTAATCCTAACCCGTACGCTGACACTAACCCGCGCCCTCACACGTACGCTCCCCCTAAAGCGTTGTCGTACCCTCACCTGGACCCTAAACCGTCCCCGTCCCCTAACCCTAACCCTAGCCCGAACCCTAACCCTAACCCTTCCCCGAAGCCTGACCCTCACCCGTCCCCTAATCCTAACCCGTACGCTGACACTAACCCACGCCCTCACACGTACGCTCCCCCTACAACGTTGTCGTACCCTCACCTTGACCCTAAACCGTCCTCGTTTCCTAACCCTAACCCTAGCCCGAACCCTAACCCTAACACTTCCCCGAAGCCTGACCCTCACCCGTCCCCTAATCCTAACGCGTACGCTGACACTAACCCGCGCCCTCACACGTACGCTCCCCCTAAAGCGTTGTCGTACCCTCACCTGGACCCTAAACCGTCCCCGTGCCCTAACCCTAACCCTAGCCCGAACCCTAACCCTAACCCTTCCCCGAAGCCTGACCCTCACCCGTCCCCTAATCCTAACCCGTACGCTGACACTAACCCGCGCCCTCACACGTACGCTCCCCCTAAAGCGTTGTCGTACCCTCACCTGGACCCTAAACCTTCCCCGTCCCCTAACCCTAACCCTAGCCCGAACCCTAACCCTAACCCTTCCCCGAAGCCTGACCCTCACCCGTCCCCTAATCCTAACCCGTACGCTGACACTAACCCGCGCCCTCACACGTACGCTCCCCCTAAAGCGTTGTCGTACCCTCACCTGGACCCTAAACCGTCCCCGTCCCCTAACCCTAACCCTAGCCCGAACCCTAGCCCTAACCCTTCCCCGAAGCCTGACCCTCACCCGTCCCCTAATCCTAACCCGTACGCTGACACTAACCCGCGCCCTCACACGTACGCTCCCCCTAAAGCGTTGTCGTACCCTCACCTGGACCCTAAACCTTCCCCGTCCCCTAACCCTAACCCTAGCCCGAACCCAAACCCTAACCCTTCCCCGAAGCCTGACCCTCACCCGTCCCCTAATCCTAACCCGTACGCTGACACTGACCCGCGCCCTCACACGTACGCTCCCCCTAACGCGTTGTCGTACCCTCACCTGGACCATAAACCGTCCCCGTCCCCTAACCCTAACCCTAGCCCGAACCCTAACCCTAACCCTTCCCCGAAGCCTGACCCTCACCCGTCCCCTAATCCTAACCCGTACGCTGACACTAACCCGCGCCCTCACACGTACGCTCCCCCTAAAGCGTTGTCGTACCCTCACCTTGACCCTAAACCGTCCCCGTCCCCTAACCCTAACCCTAGCCCGAACCCTAACCCTAACACTTCCCCGAAGCCTGACCCTCACCCGTCCCCTAATCCTAACCCGTACGCTGACACTAACCCGCGCCCTCACACGTACGCTCCCCCTAAAGCGTTTTCGTACCCTCACCTGGACCCTAAACCGTCCCCGTCCCCTAACCCTAACCCTAGCCCGAACCCTAACCCTAACCCTTCCCCGAAGCCTGACCCTCACCCGTCCCCTAATCCTAACCCGTACGCTGACACTAACCCGCGCCCTCACACGTACGCTCCCCCTAAAGCGTTTTCGTACCCTCACCTGGACCCTAAACCGTCCCCGTCCCCTAACCCTAACCCTAGCCCGAACCCTAACCTTAACCCTTCCCCGAAGCCTGACCCTCACCCGTCCCCTAATCCTAACCCGTACGCTGACACTAACCCGCGCCCTCACACTTACGCTCCCCCTAAAGCGTTGTCGTACCCTCACCTGGACCCTAAACCTTCCCCGTCCCCTAACCCTAACCCTAGCCCGAACCCAAACCCTAACCCTTCCCCGAAGCCTGACCCTCACACGTCCCCTAATCCTAACCCGTACGCTGACACTGACCCGCGCCCTCACACGTACGCTCCCCCTAACGCGTTGTCGTACCCTCACCTGGACCATAAACCGTCCCCGTCCCCTAACCCTAACCCTAGCCCGAACCCTAACCCTAACCCTTCCCCGAACCCTGACCCTCACCCGTCCCCTAATCCTAACCCGTACGCTGACACTAACCCGCGCCCTCACACGTACGCTCCCCCTAAAGCGTTGTCGTACCCTCACCTGGACCCTAAACCGTCCCCGTCCCCTAACCCTAACCCTAGCCCGAACCCTAACCCTAACACTTCCCCGAAGCCTGACCCTCACCCGTCCCCTAATCCTAACCCGTACGCTGACACTAACCCGCGCCCTCACACGTACGCTCCCCCTAAAGCGTTTTCGTACCCTCACCTGGACCCTAAACCGTCCCCGTCCCCTAACCCTAACCCTAGCCCGAACCCTAACCCTAACCCTTCCCCGAAGCCTGACCCTCACCCGTCCCCTAATCCTAACCCGTACGCTGACACTAACCCGCGCCCTCACACGTACGCTCCCCCTAAAGCGTTTTCGTACCCTCACCTGGACCCTAAACCGTCCCCGTCCCCTAACCCTAACCCTAGCCCGAACCCTAACCTTAACCCTTCCCCGAAGCCTGACCCTCACCCGTCCCCTAATCCTAACCCGTACGCTGACACTAACCCGCGCCCTCACACGTACGCTCCCCCTGAAGCGTTGTCGTACCCTCACCTGGACCCTAAACCGTCCCCGTCCCCTAACCCTAACCCTAGACCGAACCCTAACCCTAACCCTTCCCCGAAGCCTGACCCTCACACGTCCCCTAATCCTAACCCGTACGCTGACAGTAACCCGCGCCCTCACACGTACGCTCCCCCTAAAGCGTTGTCGTACCCTCACCTGGACCCTAAACCGTCCCCGTCCCCTAACCCTAACCCTAGCCCGAACCCTAACCCTAACCCTTCCCCGAAGCCTGACCCTCACCCGTCCCCTAATCCTAACCCGTACGCTGACACTAACCCGCGCCCTCACACGTACGCTCCCCCTAAAGCGTTGTCGTACCCTCACCTGGACCCTAAACCGTCCCCGTCCCCTAACCCTAACCCTAGCCCAAACCCTAACCCTAACCCTTCCCCGAAGCCTGACCCTCACCCGTCCCCTAATCCTAACCCGTACGCTGACACTAACCCGCGCCCTCACACGTACGCTCCCCCTAAAGCGTTGTCGTACCCTCACCTGGACCCTAAACCGTCCCCGTCCCCTAACCCTAACCCTAGCCCGAACCCTAACCCTAACCCTTCCCCGAAGCCTGACCCTCACCCGTCCCCTAATCCTAACCCGTACGCTGACACTAACCCGCGCCCTCACTCGTACGCTCCCCCTGAAGCGTTGTCGTACCCTCACCTGGACCCAAAACCGTCCCCGTCCCCTAACCCTAACCCTAGCCCGAACCCTAACCCTAACCCTTCCCCAAGCCTGACCCTCACCCGTCCCCTAATCCTAACCCGTACGCTGACACTAACCCGCGCCCTCACACGTACGCTCCCCCTAAAGCGTTGTCGTACCCTCACCTGGACCCTAAACCGTCCCCGTCCCCTAACCCTAACCCTAGCCCGAACCCTAACCCTAACCCTTCCCCGAAGCCTGACCCTCACCCGTCCCCTAATCCTAACCCGTACGCTGACACTAACCCGCGCCCTCACACGTACGCTCCCCCTAAAGCGTTGTCGTACCCTCACCTGGACCCTAAACCGTCCCCGTCCCCTAACCCTAACCCTAGCCCGAACCCTAACCCTAACCCTTCCCCGAAGCCTGACCCTCACCCGTCCCCTAATCCTAACCCGTACGCTGACACTAACCCGCGCCCTCACACGTACGCTCCCCCTAAAGCGTTTTCGTACCCTCACCTGGACCCTAAACCGTCCCCGTCCCCTAACCCTAACCCTAGCCCGAACCCTAACCCTAACCCTTCCCCGAAGCCTGACCCTCACCCGTCCCCTAATCCTAACCCGTACGCTGACACTAACCCGCGCCCTCACTCGTACGCTCCCCCTGAAGCGTTGTCGTACCCTGACCTGGACCCAAAACCGTCCCCGTCCCCTAACCCTAACCCTAGCCCGAACCCTAACCCTAACCCTTCCCCAAGCCTGACCCTCACCCGTCCCCTAATCCTAACCCGTACGCTGACACTAACCCGCGCCCTCACACGTACGCTCCCCCTAAAGCGTTGTCGTACCCTCACCTGGACCCTAAACCGTCCCCGTCCCCTAACCCTAACCCTAGCCCGAACCCTAACCCTAACCCTTCCCCGAAGCCTGACCCTCACCCGTCCCCTAATCCTAACCCGTACGCTGACACTAACCCGCGCCCTCACACGTACGCTCCCCCTAAAGCGTTGTCGTACCCTCACCTGGACCCTAAACCGTCCCCGTCCCCTAACCCTAACCCTAGCCCGAACCCTAACCCTAACCCTTCCCCGAAGCCTGACCCTCACCCGTCCCCTAATCCTAACCCGTACGCTGACACTAACCCGCGCCCTCACACGTACGCTCCCCCTAAAGCGTTTTCGTACCCTCACCTGGACCCTAAACCGTCCCCGTCCCCTAACCCTAACCCTAGCCCGAACCCTAACCCTAACCCTTCCCCGAAGCCTGACCCTCACCCGTCCCCTAATCCTAACCCGTACGCTGACACTAACCCGCGCCCTCACACGTACGCTCCCCCTAAAGCGTTTTCGTACCCTCACCTGGACCCTAAACCGTCCCCGTCCCCTAACCCTAACCCTAGCCCGAACCCTAACCTTAACCCTTCCCCGAAGCCTGACCCTCACCCGTCCCCTAATCCTAACCGGTACGCTGACACTAACCCGCGCCCTCACACGTACGCTCCCCCTAAAGCGTTGTCGTACCCTCACCTGGACCCTAAACCGTCCCCGTCCCCTAACCCTAACCCTAGACCGAACCCTAACCCTAACCCTTCCCCGAAGCCTGACCCTCACCCGTCCCCTAATCCTAACCCGTACGCTGACACTAACCCGCGCCCTCACACGTACGCTCCCCCTAAAGCGTTGTCGTACCCTCACCTGGACCCTAAACCTTCCCCGTCCCCTAACCCTAACCCTAGCCCGAACCCTAACCCTAACCCTTCCCCGAAGCCTGACCCTCACCCGTCCCCTAATCCTAACCCGTACGCTGACACTAACCCGCGCCGTCACACGTACGCTCCCCCTAAAGCGTTGTCGTACCCTCACCTGGACCCTAAACCGTCCCCGTCCCCTAACCCTAACCCTATCCCGAACCCTAACCCTAACCCTTCCCCGAAGCCTGACCCTCACCCGTCCCCTAATCCTAACCCGTACGCTGACACTAAGCCGCGCCCTCACACGTACGCTCCCCCTGAAGCGTTGTCGTACCCTCACCTGGACCCTAAACCGTCCTCGTTTCCTAACCCTAACCCTAGCCCGAACCCTAACCCTAACCCTTCCCCGAAGCCTGACCCTCACCCGTCCCCTAATCCTAACCCGTACGCTGACACTAACCCGCGCCATCACACGTACGCTCCCCCTAAAGCGTTGTCGTACCCTCACCTGGACCCTAAACCGTCCCCGTCCCCTAACCCTAACCCTAGCCCGAACCCTAACCCTAACCCTTCCCCGAAGCCTGACCCTCTCCCGTCCCCTAATCCTAACCCGTACGCTGACACTAACCCACGCCCTCACACGTACGCTCCCCCTAAAGCGTTGTCGTACCCTCACCTGGACCCTAAACCTTCCCCGTCACCTAACCCTAACCCTAGACCGAACCCTAACCGTAACCCTTCCCCGAAGCCTGATCCTCACCCGTCCCCTAATCCTAACCCGTACGCTGACACTAACCCGCGCCCTCACACGTACGCTCCCCCTAAAACGTTGTCGTACCCTCACCTGGACCCTAAACCGTCCCCGTACCCTAACCCTAACCCTAGCCCGAACCCTAACCCTAACCCTTCCCCGAAGCCTGACCCTCACCCGTCCCCTAATCCTAACCCGTACGCTGACACTAACCCGCGCCCTCACACGTACGCTCCCCCTAAAGCGTTGTCGTACCCTCACCTGGACCCTAAACCGTCCCCGTCCCCTAACCCTAACCCTAGCCCAAACCCTAACCCTAACCCTTCCCCGAAGCCTGACCCTCACCCGTCCCCTAATCCTAACCCGTACGCTGACACTAACCCGCGCCCTCACACGTACGCTCCCCCTAAAGCGTTGTCGTACCCTCACCTGGACCCTAAACCGTCCCCGTCCCCTAACCCTAACCGTAGCCCGAACCCTAACCCTAACCCTTCCCCGAAGCCTGACCCTCACCCGTCCCCTAATCATAACCCGTACGCTGACACTAACCCGTGCCCTCACATGTACGCTCCCCCTAAAGCGTTGTCGTACCCTCACCTGGACCCTAAACCGTCCCCGTTCCCTAACCCTAACCCTAGCCCAAACCCTAACCCTAACCCTTCCCCGAAGCCTGACCCTCACCCGTCCCCTAATCCTAACCCGTACGCTGACACTAAGCCACGCCCTCACACGTACGCTCCCCCTAAAGCGTTGTCGTACCCTCACCTGGACCCTAAACCGTCCCCGTCCCCTAACCCTAACCCTAGCCCGAACCCTAACCCTAACCCTTCCCCGAAGCCTGACCCTCACCCGTCCCCTAATCCTAACCCGTACGCTGACACTAACCCACGCCCTCACACGTACGCTCCCCCTACAACGTTGGCGTACCCTCACCTTGACCCTAAACCGTCCTCGTTTCCTAACCCTAACCCTAGCCCGAAACCTAACCCTAACCCTTCCCCGAAGCCTGACCCTCACCCGTCCCCTAATCCTAACTCGTACGCTGACACTAACACACGCCCTCACACGTACGCTCCCCCTAAAGCGTTGTCGTACCCTCACCTGTACCCTAAACCTTCCCCGTCACCTAACCCTAACCCTACACCGAACCCTAACCCTAACCCTTCCCCGAAGCCTGACCCTCACCCGTCCCCTAATCCTAACCCGTACGCTGACACTAACCCGCGCCCTCACACGTACGCTCCCCCTAAAGCGTTGTCGTACCCTCACCTGGACCCTAAACCGTCCCCGTCCCCTAACCCTAACCCTAGCCCGAACCCTAACCCTAACCCTTCCCCGAAGCCTGACCCTCACCCGTCCCCTAATCCTAACCCGTACGCTGACACTAACCCGCGCCCTCACACGTACGCTCCCCCTAAAGCGTTGTCGTACCCTCACCTGGACCCTAAACCGTCCCCCTCCCCTAACCCTAACCGTAGTCCGAACCCTAACCCTAACCCTTCCCCGAAGCCTGACCCTCACCCGTCCCCTAATCCTAACCCGTACGCTGACACTAACCCGCGCCCTCACACGTACGCTCCCCCTAAAGCGTTGTCGTACCCTCACCTGGACCCTAAACCGTCCCCGTTCCCTAACCCTAACCCTAGCCCAAACCCTAACCCTAACCCTTCCCCGAAGCCTGACCCTCACCCGTCCCCTAATCCTAACCCGTACGCTGACACTAAGCCGCGCCCTCACACGTACGCTCCCCCTAAAGCGTTGTCGTACCCTCACCTGGACCCTAAACCGTCCCCGTCCCCTAACCCTAAACCTAGCCCGAACCCTAACCCTAACCCTTCCCAAAAGCCTGACCCTCACCCGTCCCCTAATCCTAACCCGTACGCTGACACTAACCCACGCCCTCACACGTACGCTCCCCCTACAACGTTGGCGTACCCTCACCTTGACCCTAAACCGTCCTCGTTTCCTAACCCTAACCCTAGCCCGAAACCTAACCCTAACCCTTCCCCGAAGCCTGACCCTCACCCGTCCCCTAATCCTAACTCGTACGCTGACACTAACACACGCCCTCACACGTACGCTCCCCCTAAAGCGTTGTCGTACCCTCACCTGGACCCTAAACCTTCCCCGTCACCTAACCCTAACCCTACACCGAACCCTAACCCTAACCCTTCCCCGAAGCCTGACCCTCACCCGTCCCCTAATCCTAACCCGTACGCTGACACTAACCCGCGCCCTCACACGTACGCTCCCCCTAAAGCGTTGTCGTACCCTCACCTGGACCCTAAACCGTCCCCGTCCCCTAACCCTAACCCTAGCCCGAACCCTAACCCTAACCCTTCCCCGAAGCCTGACCCTCACCCGTCCCCTAATCCTAACCCATACACTGACACTAACCCGCGCCCTCACACGTACGCTCCCCCTAAAGCGTTGTCGTACCCTCACCTGGACCCTAAACCGTCCCCCTCCCCTAACCCTAACCGTAGTCTGAACCCTAACCCTAACCCTTCCCCGAAGCCTGACCCTCACCCGTCCCCTAATCCTAACCCGTACGCTGACACTAACCCGCGCCCTCACACGTACGCTCCCCCTAAAGCGTTGTCGTACCCTCACCTGGACCCTAAACCGTCCCCGTTCCCTAACCCTAACCCTAGCCCAAACCCTAACCCTAACCCTTCCCCGAAGCCTGACCCTCACCCGTCCCCTAATCCTAACCCGTACGCTGACACTAAGCCGCGCCCTCACACGTACGCTCCCCCTAAAGCGTTGTCGTACCCTCACCTGGACCCTAAACCGTCCCCGTCCCCTAACCCTAACCCTAGCCCGAACCCTAACCCTAACCCTTCCCCGAAGCCTGACCCTCACCCGTCCCCTAATCCTAACCCGTACGCTGACACTAACCCACGCCCTCACACGTACGCTCCCCCTACAACGTTGTCGTACCCTCACCTTGACCCTAAACCGTCCTCGTTTCCTAACCCTAACCCTAGCCCGAACCCTAACCCTAACCCTTCCCCGAAGCCTGACCCTCACCCGTCCCCTAATCCTAACTCGTACGCTGACACTAACCCGCGCCCTCACTCGTACGATCCCCCTAAAGCGTTGTCGTACCCTCACCTGGACCCTAAACCGTCCCCATCCCCTAACCCTAACCCTAGCCCGAACCCTAACCCTAACCCTTCCCCGAAGCCTGACACTCACCCGTCCCCTAATCCTAACCCGTACGCTGACACTAACCCGCGCCATCACACGTACGCTCCCCCTAAAGCGTTGTCGTACCCTCACCTGGACCCTAAACCGTCCCCGTCCCCTAACCCTAACCCTAGCCCGAACCCTAACCCTAACCCTTCCCCGAAGCCTGACCCTCACCCGTCCCCTAATCCTAACCCGTACGCTGACACTAACCCACGCCCTCACACGTACGCTCCCCCTAAAGCGTTGTCGTACCCTCACCTGGACCCTAAACCGTCCCCGTCCCCTAACCCTAACCGTAGCCCGAACCCTAACCCTAACCCTTCCCCGAAGCCTGACCCTCACCCGTCCCCTAATCCTAACCCGTACGCTGACACTAACCCGTGCCCTCACATGTACGCTCCCCCTAAAGCGTTGTCGTACCCTCACCTGGACCCTAAACCGTCCCCGTTCCCTAACCCTAACCGTAGTCCGAACCCTAACCCTAACCCTTCCCCGAAGCCTGACCCTCACCCGTCCCCTAATCCTAACCCGTACGCTGACACTAACCCGCGCCCTCACACGTACGCTCCCCCTAAAGCGTTGTCGTACCCTCACCTGGACCCTAAACCGTCCCCGTTCCCTAACCCTAACCCTAGCCCAAACCCTAACCCTAACCCTTCCCCGAAGCCTGACCCTCACCCGTCCCCTAATCCTAACCCGTACGCTGACACTAAGCCGCGCCCTCACACGTACACTCCCCCTAAAGCGTTGTCGTACCCTCACCTGGACCCTAAACCGTCCCCGTCCCCTAACCCTAACCCTAGCCCGAACCCTAACCCTAACCCTTCCCCGAAGCCTGACCCTCACCCGTCCCCTAATCCTAACCCGTACGCTGACACTAACCCACGCCCTCACACGTACGCTCCCCCTACAACGTTGTCGTACCCTCACCTTGACCCTAAACCGTCCTCGTTTCCTAACCCTAACGCTAGCCCGAACCCTAACCCTAACCCTTCCCCGAAGCCTGACCCTCACCCGTCCCCTAATCCTAACTCATACGCTGACACTAACCCGCGCCCTCACACGTACGCTCCCCCTAAAGCGTTGTCGTACCCTCACCTGGACCCTAAACCGTCCCCGTTCCGTAACCCTAACCCTAGCCCGAACCCTAACCCTAACCCTTCCCCGAAGCCTGACCCTCACCCGTCCCCTAATCCTAACCCGTACGCTGACACTAACCCACGCCCTCACACGTACGCTCCCCCTAAAGCGTTGTCGTACCCTCACCTGGACCCTAAACCGTCCCCGTCCCCTAACCCTAACCGTAGCCCGAACCCTAACCCTAACCCTTCCCCGAAGCCTGACCCTCACCCGTCCCCTAATCATAACCCGTACGCTGACACTAACCCGTGCCCTCACATGTACGCTCCCCCTAAAGCGTTGTCGTACCCTCACCTGGACCCTAAACCGTCCCCGTTCCCTAACCCTAACCCTAGCCCAAACCCTAACCCTAACCCTTCCCCGAAGCCTGACCCTCACCCGTCCCCTAATCCTAACCCGTACGCTGACACTAAGCCACGCCCTCACACGTACGCTCCCCCTAAAGCGTTGTCGTACCCTCACCTGGACCCTAAACCGTCCCCGTCCCCTAACCCTAACCCTAGCCCGAACCCTAACCCTAACCCTTCCCCGAAGCCTGACCCTCACCCGTCCCCTAATCCTAACCCGTACGCTGACACTAACACACGCCCTCACACGTACGCTCCCCCTACAACGTTGGCGTACCCTCACCTTGACCCTAAACCGTCCTCGTTTCCTAACCCTAACCCTAGCCCGAAACCTAACCCTAACCCTTCCCCGAAGCCTGACCCTCACCCGTCCCCTAATCCTAACTCGTACGCTTACACTAACACACGCCCTCACACGTACGCTCCCCCTAAAGCGTTGTCGTACCCTCACCTGTACCCTAAACCTTCCCCGTCACCTAACCCTAACCCTACACCGAACCCTAACCCTAACCCTTCCCCAAAGCCTGACCCTCACCCGTCCCCTAATCCTAACCCGTACGCTGACACTAACCTGCGCCCTCACACGTACGCTCCCCCTAAAGCGTTGTCGTACCCTCACCTGGACCCTAAACCGTCCCCGTCCCCTAACCCTAACCCTAGACCGAACCCTAACCCTAACCCTTCCCCGAAGCCTGACCCTCACCCGTCCCCTAATCCTAACCCGTACGCTGACACTAACCCGCGCCCTCACACGTACGCTCCCCCTAAAGCGTTGTCGTACCCTCACCTGGACCCTAAACCGTCCCCCTCCCCTAACCCTAACCGTAGTCCGAACCCTAACCCTAACCCTTCCCCGAAGCCTGACCCTCACCCGTCCCCTAATCCTAACCCGTACGCTGACACTAACCCGCGCCCTCACACGTACGCTCCCCCTAAAGCGTTGTCGTACCCTCACCTGGACCCTAAACCGTCCCCGTTCCCTAACCCTAACCCTAGCCCAAACCCTAACCCTAACCCTTCCCCGAAGCCTGACCCTCACCCGTCCCCTAATCCTAACCCGTACGCTGACACTAAGCCGCGCCCTCACACGTACGCTCCCCCTAAAGCGTTGTCGTACCCTCACCTGGACCCTAAACCGTCCCCGTCCCCTAACCCTAACCCTAGCCCGAACCCTAACCCTAACCCTTCCCCGAAGCCTGACCCTCACCCGTCCCCTAATCCTAACCCGTACGCTGACACTAACCCACGCCCTCACACGTACGCTCCCCCTACAACGTTGTCGTACCCTCACCTTGACCCTAAACCGTCCTCGTTTCCTAACCCTAACCCTAGCCCGAACCCTAACCCTAACCCTTCCCCGAAGCCTGACCCTCACCCGTCCCCTAATCCTAACTCGTACGCTGACACTAACCCGCGCCCTCACACGTACGCTCCCCCTAAAGCGTTGTCGTACCCTCACCTGGACCCTAAACCGTCCCCGTTCCGTAACCCTAACCCTAGCCCGAACCCTAACCCTAACCCTTCCCCGAAGCCTGACCCTCACCCGTCCCCTAATCCTAACCCGTACGCTGACACTAACCCGCGCCCTCACACGTACGCTCCCCCTAAAGCGTTTTCGTACCCTCACCTGGACCCTAAACCGTCCCCGTCCCCTAACCCTAACCCTAGCCCGAACCCTAACCCTAACCCTTCCCCGAAGCCTGACCCTCACCCGTCCCCTAATCCTAACCCGTACGCTGACACTAACCCGCGCCCTCACACGTACGCTCCCCCTAAAGCGTTTTCGTACCCTCACCTGGACCCTAAACCGTCCCCGTCCCCTAACCCTAACCCTAGCCCGAACCCTAACCCTAACCCTTCCCCGAAGCCTAACCCTCACACGTCCCCTAATCCTAACCCGTTCGCTGACACTAACCCGCGCCCTCACACGTACGCTCCCCCTAAAGCGTTGTCGTACCCTCACCTGGACCCTAAACCGTCCCCGTCCCCTAACCCTAACCCTAGACCGAACCCTAACCCTAACCCTTCCCCGAAGCCTGACCCTCACCCGTCCCCTAATCCTAACCCGTACGCTGACACTAACCCGCGCCCTCACACGTACACTCCCCCTAAAGCATTGTCGTCCCCTCACCTTGATCCTAAACCGTCCCCGTCCTCTAACCCTAACCCTAGCCCGAACCCTAACCCTAACACTTCCCCGAAGCCAGACCCTCAGCCGTCCCCTAATCCTAAACCGTACGCTGACACTAACCCACGCCCTCACACGTACGCTCCCCCTAAAGCGTTGTCGTACCCTCACCTGGACCCTAAACCGTCCCCGTCCCCTAACCCTAACCCTAGCCCGTACCCTAACCCTAACCCTTCCCCGAAGCCTGACCCTCACCCGTCCCCTAATCCTAACCCGTACGCTGACACTAACCCGCGCCCTCACACGTACGCTCCCCTAAACCGTTGTCGTACCCTCACCTGGACCCTAAACCTTCCCCGTCCCCTAACCCTAACCCTAGCCCGAACCCTAACCCTAAGCCTTCCCCGAAGCCTGACCCTCACCCGTCCCTTAATCCTAACCCGTACGCTGACAATAACCCGCGCCCTCACACGCACGCTCCCCCTAAAGCGTTGTCGTACCCTCACCTGGACCCTAAACCGTCCCCGTCCCCTAACCCTAACCCTAGCCCGAACCCTAACCCTAACCCTTCCCCGAAGCCTGACCCTCACCCGTCCCCTAATCCTAACCCGTACGCTGACACTAACCCGCGCCCTCACACGTACGCTCCCCCTTAAGCGTTTTCGTACCCTCACCTGGACCCTAAACCGTCCCCGTCCCCTAACCCTAACCCTAGCCCGAACCCTAAACCTAACCCTTCCCCGAAGCCTGACCCTCACCCGTCCCCTAATCCTAACCCGTACGCTGACACTAACCCGCGCCCTCACACGTACGCTCCCCCTAAAGCATTGTCGTCCCCTCACCTTGATCCTAAACCGTCCCCGGCCTCTAACCCTAACCCTAGCCAGAACCCTAACCCTAACACTTCCCCGAAGCCTGACCCTCAGCCGTCCCCTAATCCTAAACCGTACGCTGACACTAACCCGCGCCCTCACACGTACGCTCCCCCTAAAGCGTTGTCGTACCCTCATCTGGACCCTAAACCGTCCCCGTCCCCTAACCCTAACCCTAGCCCGTACCCTAACCCTAACCCTTCCCCGAAGCCTGACCCTCACCCGTCCCCTAATCCTAACCCGTACGCTGACACTAACCCGCGCCCTCACACGTACGCTCCCCTAAACCGTTGTCGTACCCTCACCTGGACCCTAAACCTTCCCCGTCCCCTAACCCTAACCCTAGCCCGAACCCTAACCCTAAGCCTTCCCCGAAGCCTGACCCTCACCCGTCCCCTAATCCTAACCCGTACGCTGACAATAACCCGCGCCCTCACACGCACACTCCCCCTAAAGCGTTGTCGTACCCTCACCTGGACCCTAAACCGTCCCCGTCCCCTAACCCTAACCCTAGCCCGAACCCTAACCCTAACCCTTCCCCGAAGCCTGACCCTCAGCTGTCCCCTAATCCTAACCCGTACGCTGACACTAACCCGCGCCCTCACACGTACGCTCCCCCTTAAGCGTTTTCGTACCCTCACCTGGACCCTAAACCGTCCCCGTCCCCTAACCCTAACCCTAGCCCGAACCCTAACCCTAACCCTTCCCCGAAGCCTGACCCTCACCCGTCCCCTAATCCTAACCCGTACGCTGACACTAACCCGCGCCCTCACACGTACGCTCCCCCTAAAGCGTTTTCGTACCCTCACCTGGACCCTAAACCGTTCCCGTCCCCTAACCCTAACCCTAGCCCGAACCCTAACCCTAACCCTTCCCCGAAGCCTGACCCTCACCCGTCCCCTAATCCTAACCCGTACGCTGACACTGACCCGCGCCCTCACACGTACGCTCCCCCTAAAGCGTTGTCGTACCCTCACCTGGACCCTAAACCGTCCCCGTCCCCTAACCCTAACCCTAGACCGAACCCTAACCCTAACCCTTCCCCGAAGCCTGACCCTCACCCGTCCCCTAATCCTAACCCGTACGCTGACACTAACCCGCGCCCTCACACGTACACTCCCCCTAAAGCATTGTCGTCCCCTCACCTTGATCCTAAACCGTCCCCGTCCTCTAACCCTAACCCTAGCCCGAACCCTAACCCTAACACTTCCCCGAAGCCTGACCCTCAGCCGTCCCCTAATCCTAAACCGTACGCTGACACTAACCCGCGCCCTCACACGTACGCTCCCCCTAAAGCGTTGTCGTACCCTCACCTGGACCCTAAACCGTCCCCGTCCCCTAACCCTAACCCTAGCCCGTACCCTAACCCTAACCCTTCCCCGAAGCCTGACCCTCACCCGTCCCCTAATCCTAACCCGTACGCTGACACTAACCCGCGCCCTCACACGTACGCTCCCCCTAAACCGTTGTCGTACCCTCACCTGGACCCTAAACCTTCCCCGTCCCCTAACCCTAACCCTAGCCCGAACCCTAACCCTAAGCCTTCCCCGAAGCCTGACCCTCACCCGTCCCCTAATCCTAACCCGTACGCTGACAATAACCCGCGCCCTCACACGCACGCTCCCCCTAAAGCGTTGTCGTACCCTCACCTGGACCCTAAACCGTCCCCGTCCCCTAACCCTAACCCTAGCCCGAACCCTAGCCTTAACCCTTCCCCGAAGCCTGACCCTCACCCGTCCCCTAATCCTAACCCATACGCTGACACTAACCCACGCCCTCACACGTACGCTCCCCCTAAAGCATTGTCGTACCCTCACCTGGACCCTAAACCGTCCCCGTTTCCTAACCCTAACCCTAGCCCGAACCCTAACCCTAACCCTTCCCCGAAGCCTGACCCTCACACGTCCCCTAATCCTAACCCGTACGCTGACACTAACCCGCGCCCTCACACGTACGCTCCCCCTAACGCGTTGTCGTATCCTCACCTGGACCCTAAACCGTCCCCGTCCCCTAACCTTAACCCTAGCCCGAAAACTAACCCTAACCTTTCCCCGAAGCCTGACCCTCACCCGTCCCCTAATCCTAACCCGTACGCTGACACTAACCCGCGCCCTCATACGTACGCTCCCCCTTAAGCGTTTTCGTACCCTCACCTGGACCCTAAACCGTCCCCGTCCCCTAACCCTAACCGTAGTCCGAACCCTAACCCTAACCCTTCCCCGAAGCCTGACCCTCACCCGTCCCCTAATCCTAACCCGTACGCTGACACTAACCCGCGCCCTCACATGTACGCTCCCCCTAAAGCGTTGTCGTACCCTCACCTGGACCCTAAACCGTCCCCGTTCCCTAACCCTAACCCTAGCCCAAACCCTAACCCTAACCCTTCCCCGAAGCCTGACCCTCACCCGTCCCCTAATCCGAACCCGTACGCTGACACTAAGCCGCGCCCTCACACGTACGCTCCCCCTAAAGCGTTGTCGTACCCTGACCTGGACCCTAAACCGTCCCCATCCCCCAACCCTAACCCTAGCCCGAAACCTAACCCTAACCCTTCCCCGAAGCCTGACCCTCACCCGTCCCCTAATCCTAACCCGTACGCTGACACTAACCCACGCCCTCACATGTACGCTCCCCCTACAACGTTGTCGTACCCTCACCTTGACCCTAAACCGTCCTCATTTCCTAACCCTAACCCTAGCCCGAACCCTAACCCTAACCCTTCCCCGAAGCCTGACCCTCACCCGTCCCCTAATCCTAACTCGTACGCTGACACTAACCCGCGCCCTCACACGTACACTCCCCCTAAAGCGTTGTCGTACCCTCACCTGGACCCTAAACCGTCCCCGTCCCCTAACCCTAACCCTAGCCCGAACCCTAACCCTAACCCTTCCCCGAAGCCTGACCCTCACCCGTCCCCTAATCCTAACCCGTACGCTGACACTAACCCGCGCCCTCACACGTACGCTCCCCCTAAAGCGTTGTCGTACCCTCACCTGGACCCTAAACCGTCTCCGTCCCCTAACCCTAACCCTAGCCCGATCCCTAACCCTAACCCTTCCCCGAAGCCTGACCCTCATCCGTCCCCTAATCCTAACCCGTACGCTGACACTAACCCGCGCCCTCACACGTACGCTCCCCCTAAAGCGTTTTCGTACCCTCACCTGGACCCTAAACCGTCCCCGTTCCGTAACCCTAACCCTAGCCCGAACCCTAACCCTAACCCTTCCCCGAAGCCTGACCCTCACCCGTCCCCTAATCCTAACCCGTACGCTGACACTAACCCGCGCCCTCACACGTACGCTCCCCCTTAAGCGTTTTCGTACCCTCACCTGGACCCTAAACCGTCCCCGTCCCCTAACCCTAACCCTAGCCCGAACCCTAACCCTAACACTTCCCCGAAGCCTGACCCTCACCCGTCCCCTAATCCTAACCCGTACGCTGACACTAACCCGCGCCCTCACACATACGCTCCCCCTAAAGCGTTTTCGTACCCTCACCTGGACCCTAAACCGTCCCCTTCCCTTAACCCTAACCCTAGCACGAACCCTAACCCTAACCCTTCCCCGAAGCCTGACCCTCACCCGTCCCCTAATCGTAACCCGTACGCTGACACTAACCCGCGCCCTCACACGTACGCTCCCCCTAAAGCGTTGTCGTACCCTCACCTGGACCCTAAACCGTCCCCGTCCCCTAACCCTAACCCTAGACCGAACCCTAACCCTAACCCTTCCCCGAAGCCTGACCCTCACCCGTCCCCTAATCCTAACCCGTACGCTGACACTAACCCGCGCCCTCACACGTACACTCCCCCTAAAGCATTGTCGTCCACTCACCTTGATCCTAAACCGTCCCCGTCCTCTAACCCTAACCCTAGCCCGAACCCTAACCCTAACACTTCCCCGAAGCCTGACCCTCAGCCGTCCCCTAATCCTAAACCGTACGCTGACACTAACCCGCGCCCTCACAAGTACGCTCCCCCTAAAGCGTTGTCGTACCCTCACCTGGACCCTAAACCGTCCCCGTCCCCTAACCCTAACCCTAGCCCGTACCCTAACCCTAACCGTTCCCCGAAGCCTGACCCTCACCCGTCCCCTAATCCTAACCTGTACACTGACACTAACCCGCGCCCTCACACGTACGCTCCCCCTAAACCGTTGTCGTACCCTCACCTGGACCCTAAACCTTCCCCGTCCCCTAAACCTAACCCTAGCCCGAACCCTAACCCTAAGCCTTCCCCGAAGCCTGACCCTCACCCGTCCCCTAATCCTAACCCGTACGCTGACAATAACCCGCGCCCTCACACGCACGCTCCCCCTAAAGCGTTGTCGTACCCTCACCTGGACCCTAAACCGTCCCCGTCCCCTAACCCTAACCCTAGCCCGAACCCTAGCCCTAACACTTCCCCGAAGCCTGACCCTCACCCGTCCCCTAATCCTAACCCGTACGCTGACACTAACCCGCGCCCTCACACGTACGCTCCCCCTAACGCGTTGTCGTACCCTCACCTGGACCCTAAACCGTCCCCGTCCCCTAACACTAACCCTAGCCCGAACCCTAACCCTAACCCTTCCCCGAAGCCTGACCCTCACCCGTCCCCTAATCCTAACCCGTACGCTGACACTAACCCGCGCCCTCACACGTACGCTCCCCCTTAAGCGTTTTCGTACCCTCACCTGGACCCTAAACCGTCCCCGTCCACTAACCCTAACCGTAGTCCGAACCCTAACCCTAACCCTTCCCCGAAGCCTGACCCTCACCCGTCCCCTAATCCTAACCCGTACGCTGACACTAACCCGCGCCCTCACATGTACGCTCCCCCTAAAGCGTTGTCGTACCCTCACCTGGACCCTAAACCGTCCCCGTTCCCTAACCCTAACCCTAGCCCAAACCCTAACCCTAACCCTTCCCCGAAGCCTGACCCTCACCCGTCCCCTAATCCTAACCCGTACGCTGACACTAAGCCGCGCCCTCACACGTACGCTCCCCCTAAAGCGTTGTCGTACCCTGACCTGGACCCTAAACCGTCCCCGTCCCCTAACCCTAACCCTAGCCCGAACCCTAACCCTAACCCTTCCCCGAAGCCTGACCCTCACCCGTCCCCTAATCCTAACCCGTACGCTGACACTAACCCGCGCCCTCACACGTACGCTCCCCCTAACGCGTTGTCGTACCCTCACCTGGACCCTAAACCGTCCCCGTCCCCTAACACTAACCCTAGCCCGAACCCTAACCCTAACCCTTCCCCGAAGCCTGACCCTCACCCGTCCCCTAATCCTAACCCGTACGCTGACACTAACCCGCGCCCTCACACGTACGCTCCCCCTTAAGCGTTTTCGTACCCTCACCTGGACCCTAAACCGTCCCCGTCCCCTAACCCTAACCCTAGCCCGAACCCTAACCCTAACCCTTCCCCGAAGCCTGACCCTCACCCGTCCCCTAATCCTAACCCGTACGCTGACACTGACCCGCGCCCTCACACATACGCTCCCCCTAAAGCATTGTCGTACCCTCACCTGGACCCTAAACCGTCCCCGTCCCCTAACCCTAACCCTAGACCGAACCCTAACCCTAACCCTTCCCCGAAGCCTGACCCTCACCCGTCCCCTAATCCTAACCCGTACGCTGACACTAACCCACGCCCTCACACGTACACTCCCCCTAAAGCATTGTCGTCCCCTCACCTTGATCCTAAACCGTCCCCGTCCTCTAACCCTAACCCTAGCCCGAACCCTAACCCTAACACTTCCCCGAAGCCTGACCCTCAGCGGTCCCCTAATCCTAAACCGTACGCTGACACTAACCCGCGCCCTCACACGTACGCTCCCCCTAAAGCGTTGTCGTACCCTCACCTGGACCCTAAACCGTCCCCGTCCCCTAACCCTAACCCTAGCCCGAACCCTAGCCCTAACCCTTCCCCGAAGCCTGACCCTCACCCGTCCCCTAATCCTAACCCATATGCTGACACTAAACCACGCCCTCACACGTACGCTCCCCCTAAAGCATTGTCGTACCCTCACCTGGACCCTAAACCGTCCCCGTCCCCTAACCCTAACCCTAGCCCGAACCCTAACCCTAACCCTTCCCCGAAGCCTGACCCTCACACGTCCCCTAATCCTAACCCGTACGCTGACACTAACCCGCGCCCTCACACGTACGCTCCCCCTAAGGCGTTGTCGTACCCTCACCTGGACCCTAAACCGTCCCCGTCCCCTAACCCTAACCCTAGCCCGAACACTAAACCTAACCCTTCCCCGAAGCCTGACCCTCACCCGTCCCCTAATCCTAACCCGTACGCTGACACTAACCCGCGCCCTCACACGTACGCTCCCCCTTAAGCGTTTTCGTACCCTCACCTGGACCCTAAACCGTCCCCGTCCCCTAACCCTAACCCTAGCCCGAACCCTAACCCTAACCCTTCCCCGAAGCCTGACCCTCACCCGTCCCCTAATCCTAACCCGTACGCTGACACTAACCCGCGCCCTCACACGTACGCTCCCCCTAAAGCGTTTTCGTACCCTCACCTGTACCCTAAACCGTCCCCGTCCCCTAACCCTAACCCTAGCCCGAACCCTAACCCTAACCCTTCCCCGAAGCCTGACCCTCACTCGTCCCCTAATCCTAACCCGTACGCTGACACTAACCCGCGCCCTCACACATACGCTCCCCCTTAAGCGTTTTCGTACCCTCACCTGGACCCTAAACCGTCCCCGTCCCCTAACCCTAACCCTAGCCCGAACCCTAACCCTAACCCTTCCCCGAAGCGTAACCCTCACCCGTCCCCTAATCCTAACCCGTACGCTGACACTAACCCGCGCCCTCACACGTACGCTCCCCCTAACGCGTTGTCGTACCCTCACCTGGACCCTAAACCGTCCCCGTCCCCTAACCCTAACCCTAGCCCGAACCCTAACCCTAACCCTTCCCCGAAGCCTGACCCTCACACGTCCCCTAATCCTAACCCGTACGCTGACACTAACCCGCGCCCTCACACGTACGCTCCCCCTAACGCGTTGTCGTACCCTCACCTGGACCCTAAACCGTCCCCGTCCCCTAACCCTAACCCTAGCCCAAACCCTAACCCTAACCCTTCCCCGAAGCCTGACCCTCACCCGTCCCCTAATCCTAACCCGTACGCTGACACTAACCCGCGCCCTCACACGTACGCTCCCCCTTAAGCGTTTTCGTACCCTCACCTGGACCCTAAACCGTCTCCGTCCCCTAACCCTAACCCTAGCCCGAACCCTAACCCTAACCCTTCCCCGAAGCCTGACCCTCACCCGTCCCCTAATCCTAACCCGTACGCTGACACTAACCCGCGCCCTCACACGTACGCTCCCCCTAAAGCGTTGTCGTACCCTCACCTGGACCCTAAACCGTCCCCGTCCCCTAACCCTAACCCTAGCCCGAACCCTAACCCTAACCCTTCCCCGAAGCCTGACCCTCACCCGTCCCCTAATCCTAACCCGTACGCTTACACTAACCCGCGCCCTCACACGTACGCTCCCCCTAAAGCGTTGTCGTACCCTCACCTGGACCCTAAACCGTCCCCGTCCCCTAACCCTAACCCTAGCCCGTACCCTAACCCTAACCCTTCCCCGAAGCCTGACCGTCACCCGTCCCCTAATCCTAACCCGTACGCTGACACTAACCCGCGCCGTCACACGTACGCTCCCCCTAAAGCGTTGTCGTACCCTCACCTGGACCCTAAACCTTCCCCGTCCCCTAACCCTAACCCTAGACCGAACCCTAACCCTAACCCTTCCCCGAAGCCTGACACTCACCCGTCCCCTAATCCTAACCCGTACGCTGACACTAACCCGCGCCCTCACACGTACGCTCCCCCTAAAGCGTTGTCGTACCCTCACCTGGACCCTAAACCGTCCCCGTCCCCTAACCCTAACCCTAGCCCGAACCCTAACCCTAACCCTTCCCCGAAGCCTGACCCTCACCCGTCCCCTAATCCTAACCCGTACGCTGACACTAACCCACGCCCTCACACGTACGCTCCCCCTAAAGCGTTGTCGTACCCTCACCTGGACCCTAAACCTTCCCCGTCCCCTAAGCCTAACCCTAGACCGAACCCTAACCCTAACACTTCCCCGAAGCCTTACCCTCACCCGTCCCCTAATCCTAACCCGTACGCTGACACTAACCCGCGCCCTCACACGTACGCTCCCCCTAAAGCGTTGTCGTACCCTCACCTGGACCCTAAACCTTCCCCGTACCCTAACCCTAACCCTAGCCCGAACCCTAACCCTAACCCTTCCCCGAAGCCTGACCCTCACCCGTCCCCTAATCCTAACCCGTACGCTGACACTAACCCGAGCCCTCACACGTACACTCCCCCTAAAGCGTTGTCGTACCCTCACCTGGACCCTAAACCCTCCCCGTCCCCTAACCCTAACCCTAGCCCGAACCCTAACCCTAACCCTTCCCCGAAGCCTGACCCTCACCCTTCCCCTAATCCTAACCCGTACGCTGACACTAACCCGCGCCCTCACACGTACGCTCCCCCTAAAGCGTTGTCGTACCCTCACCTGGACCCTAAACCGTCCCCGTCCCCTAACCCTAACCGTAGCCCGAACCCTAATCCTAACCCTTCCCCGAAGCCTGACCCTCACCCGTCCCCTAATCCTAACCCGTACGCTGACAATAACCCGCGCCCTCACACGTACGCTCCCCCTAAAGCGTTGTCGTACCCTCACCTGGACCCTAAACCGTCCCCGTCCCCTAACCCTAACCCTAGCCCGAACCCTAGCCCTAACCCTTCCCCGAAGCCTGACCCTCACCCGTCCCCTAATCCTAACCCGTACGCTGACACTAACCCGCGCCCTCACACTTACGCTCCCCCTAAAGCGTTGTCGTACCCTCACCTGGACCCTAAACCTTCCCCGTCCCCTAACCCTAACCCTAGCCCGAACCCAAACCCTAACACTTCCCCGAAGCCTGACACTCACACGTCCCCTAATCCTAACCCGTACGCTGACACTGACCCGCGCCCTCACACGTACGCTCCCCCTAACGCGTTGTCGTACCCTCACCTGGACCATAAACCGTCCCCGTCCCCTAACCCTAACCCTAGCCCGAACCCTAACCCTAACCCTTCCCCGAAGCCTGACCCTCACCCGTCCCCTAATCCTAACCCGTACGCTGACAATAACCCGCGCCCTCACACGTACGCTCCCCCTAAAGCGTTGTCGTACCCTCACCTGGACCCTAAACCGTCCCCGTCCCCTAACCCTAACCCTAGCCCGAACCCTAACCCTAACACTTCCCCGAAGCCTGACCCTCACCCGTCCCCTAATCCTAACCCGTACGCTGACACTAACCCGCGCCCTCACACGTACGCTCCCCCTAAAGCGTTTTCGTACCCTCACCTGGACCCTAAACCGTCCCCGTCCCCTAACCCTAACCCTAGCCCGAACCCTAACCCTAACCCTTCCCCGAAGCCTGACCCTCACCCGTCCCCTAATCCTAACCCGTACGCTGACACTAACCCGCGCCCTCACACGTACGCTCCCCCTAAAGCGTTTTCGTACCCTCACCTGGACCCTAAACCGTCCCCGTCCCCTAACCCTAACCCTAGCCCGAACCCTAACCTTAACCCTTCCCCGAAGCCTGACCCTCACCCGTCCCCTAATCCTAACCCGTACGCTGACACTAACCCGCGCCCTCACACGTACGCTCCCCCTGAAGCGTTGTCGTACCCTCACCTGGACCCTAAACCGTCCCCGTCCCCTAACCCTAACCCTAGACCGAACCCTAACCCTAACCCTTCCCCGAAGCCTGACCCTCACCCGTCCCCTAATCCTAAACCGTACGCTGACACTAACCCGCGCCCTCACACGTACGCTCCCCCTAAAGTGTTGTCGTCCCCTCACCTGGACCCTAAACCGTCCCCGTCCCCTAACCCTAACCCTAGCCCGAACCCTAACCCTAACACTTCCCCGACGCCTGACCCTCAGCCGTCCCCTAATCCTAACCCGTACGCTGACACTAACCCGCGCCCTCACACGTACGCTCCCCCTAAAGCGTTGTCGTACCCTCACCTGGACCCTAAACCGTCCCCGTCCCCTAACCCTAACCCTAGCCCGTACCCTAACCCTAACCCTTCCCCGAAGCCTGACCCTCACCCGTCCCCTAATCCTAACCCGTACGCTGACACTAACCCGCGCCGTCACACGTACGCTCCCCCTAAAGCGTTGTCGTACCCTCACCTGGACCCTAAACATTCCCCATCCCCTAACACTAACCCTAGACCGAACCCTAACCCTAACCCTTCCCCTAAGCCTGACCCTCACCCGTCCCCTAATCCTAACCCGTACGCTGACACTAACCCGCGCCCTCACACGTACGCTCCCCCTAAAGCGTTGTCGTACCCTCACCTGGACCCTAAACCGTCCCCGTCCCCTAACCCTAACCCTATCCCGAACCCTAACCCTAACCCTTCCCCGAAGCCTGACCCTCACCCGTACCCTAATCCTAACCCGTACGCTGACACTAACCCGCGCCCTCACACGTACGCTCCCCCTAAAGCGTTGTCGTACCCTCACCTGGACCCTAAACCGTCCCCGTTTCCTAACCCTAACCCTAGCCCGAACCCTAACCCTAACCCTTCCCCGAAGCCTGACCCTCACCCGTCCCCTAATCCTAACCCGTGCGCTGACACTAACCCGCGCCCTCACACGTACGCTCCCCCTAAAGCGTTGTCGTACCCTCAACTGGACCCTAAACCGTCCCCGTCCCCTAACCCTAACCCTAGCCCGAACCCTAACCCTAACCCTTCCCCGAAGCCTGACCCTCACCCGTCCCCTAATCCTAACCCGTACGCTGACACTAACCCGCGCCCTCACACGTACGCTCCCCCTAAAGCGTTGTCGTACCCTCACCTGGACCCTAAACCGTCCCCGTCCCCTAACCCTAACCCTAGCCCGAACCCTAACCCTAACCCTTCCCCGAAGCCTGACCCTCACCCGTCCCCTAATCCTAACCCGTACGCTGACACTAACCCGCGCCCTCACACGTACGCTCCCCCTAAAGCGTTGTCGTACCCTCACCTGGACCCTAAACCGTCCCCGTCCCCTAACACTAACCCTAGCCCGAACCCTAACCCTAACCCTTCCCCGAAGCCTGACCCTCACCCGTCCCCTAATCCTAACCCGTACGCTGACACTAACCCGCGCCCTCACACGTACGCTCCCCCTAAAGCGTTGTCGTACCCTCACCTGGACCCTAAACCGTCCCCGTCCCCTAACCCTAACCCTAGCCCGAACCCTAACCCTAACCCTTCCCCGAAGCCTGACCCTCACCCGTCCCCTAATCCTAACCCGTACGCTGACACTAACCCGCGCCCTCACACGTACGCTCCCCCTAAAGCGTTTTCGTACCCTCACCTGGACCCTAAACCGTCCCCGTCCCCTAACCCTAACCCTAGCCCGAACCCTAACCCTAACCCTTCCCCGAAGCCTGACCCTCACCCGTCCCCTAATCCTAACCCGTACGCTGACACTAACCCGCGCCCTCACACGTACGCTCCCCCTAAAGCGTTTTCGTACCCTCACCTGGACCCTAAACCGTCCCCGTCCCCTAACCCTAACCCTAGCCCGAACCCTAACCTTAACCCTTCCCCGAAGCCTGACCCTCACCCGTCCCCTAATCCTAACCCGTACGCTGACACTAACCCGCGCCCTCACACGTACGCTCCCCCTAAAGCGTTGTCGTACCCTCACCTGGACCCTAAACCGTCCCCGTCCCCTAACCCTAACCCTATCCCGAACCCTAACCCTAACCCTTCCCCGAAGCCTGACCCTCACCCGTCCCCTAATCCTAACCCGTACGCTGACACTAACCCGCGCCCTCACACGTAAGCTCCCCCTAAAGCGTTGTCGTACCCTCACCTGGACCCTAAACCGTCCCCGTCCCTTAACCCTAACCCTAGCCCGAACCCTAACCCTAACCCTTCCCCGAAGCCTGACCCTCACCCGTCCCCTAATCCTAACCCGTACGCTGACACTAACCCGCGCCCTCACACGTACGCTCCCCCTAAAGCGTTGTCGTACCCTCACCTGGACCCTAAACCGTCCCCGTCCCCTAACCCTAACCCTAGCCCGAACCCTAACCCTAACCCTTCCCCGAAGCCTGACCCTCACCCGTCCCCTAATCCTAACCCGTACGCTGACACTAACCCGCGCCCTCACACGTACGCTCCCCCTAAAGCGTTGTCGTACCCTCACCTGGACCCTAAACCGTCCCCGTCCCCTAACCCTAACCCTAGCCCGAACCCTAACCCTAACACTTCCCCGAAGCCTGACCCTCACCCGTCCCCTAATCCTAACCCGTACGCTGACACTAACCCGCGCCCTCACACGTACGCTCCCCCTAAAGCGTTGTCGTACCCTCACCTGGACCCTAAACCATCCCCGTCCACTAACCCTAACCCTAGCCCGAACCCTAACCCTAACCCTTCCCCGAAGCCTGACCCTCACCCGTCCCCTAATCCTAACCCGTACGCTGACACTAACCCGCGCCCTCACACGTACGCTCCCCCTAAAGCGTTTTCGTACCCTCACCTGGACCCTAAACCGTCCCCGTCCCCTAACCCTAACCCTAGCCCGAACCCTAACCCTAACACTTCCCCGAAGCCTGACCCTCACCCGTCCCCTAATCCTAACCCGTACGCTGACACTAACCCGCGCCCTCACACGTACGCTCCCCCTAAAGCGTTTTCGTACCCTCACCTGGACCCTAAACCGTCCCCGTCCCCTAACCCTAACCCTAGCCCGAACCCTAACCCTAACACTTCCCCGAAGCCTGACCCTCACCCGTCCCCTAATCCTAACCCGTACGCTGACACTAACCCGCGCCCTCACACGTACGCTCCCCCTAAAGCGTTTTTGTACCCTCACCTGGACCCTAAACCGTCCCCGTACCCTAACCCTAACCCTAGCCCGAACCCTAACCCTAACGCTTCCCCGAAGCCTGACCCTCACCCGTCCCCTAATCCTAACCCGTACGCTGACACTAACCCGCGCCCTCACACGTACGCTCCCCCTAAAGCGTTGTCGTACCCTCACCTGGACCCTAAACCGTCCTCGTCCCCTAACCCTAACCCTAGCCCGAACCCTAACCCTAACCCTTCCCCGAAGCCTGACCCTCACCCGTCCCCTAATCCTAACCCGTACGCTTACACTAACCCGCGCCCTCACACGTACGCTCCCCCTAAAGCGTTGTCGTACCCTCACCTGGACCCTAAACCGTCCCCGTCCCCTAACCCTAACCCTAGCACGTACCCTAACCCTAACCCTTTCCCGAAGCCTGACCCTCACCCGTCCCCTAATCCTAACCCGTACGCTGACACTAACCCGCGCCCTCACACGTACGCTCCCCCTAAAGCGTTGTCGTACCCTCACCTGGACCCTAAACCTTCCCCGTCCCCTAACCCTAACCCTAGACCGAACCCTAACCCTAACCCTTCCCCGAAGCCTGACACTCACCCGTCCCCTAATCCTAACCCGTACGCTGACACTAACCCGCGCCCTCACACGTACGCTCCCCCTAAAGCGTTGTCGTACCCTCACCTGGACCCTAAACCGTCCCCGTCCCCTAACCCTAACCCTAGCCCGAACCCTAACCCTAACCCTTCCCCGAAGCCTGACCCTCACCCGTCCCCTAATCCTAACCCGTACGCTGACACTAACCCACGCCCTCACACGTACGCTCCCCCTAAAGCGTTGTCGTACCCTCACCTGGACCCTAAACCTTCCCCGTCCCCTAAGCCTAACCCTAGACCGAACCCTAACCCTAACACTTCCCCGAAGCCTTACCCTCACCCGTCCCCTAATCCTAACCCGTACGCTGACACTAACCCGCGCCCTCACACGTACGCTCCCCCTAAAGCGTTGTCGTACCCTCACCTGGACCCTAAACCGTCCCCGTACCCTAACCCTAACCCTAGCCCGAACCCTAACCCTAACCCTTCCCCGAAGCCTGACCCTCACCCGTCCCCTAATCCTAACCCGTACGCTGACACTAACCCGAGCCCTCACACGTACACTCCCCCTAAAGCGTTGTCGTACCCTCACCTGGACCCTAAACCCTCCCCGTCCCCTAACCCTAACCCTAGCCCGAACCCTAACCCTAACCCTTCCCCGAAGCCTGACCCTCACCCGTCCCCTAATCCTAACCCGTACGCTGACACTAACCCGCGCCCTCACACGTACGCTCCCCCTAAAGCGTTGTCGTACCCTCACCTGGACCCTAAACCGTCCCCGTCCCCTAACCCTAACCCTAGCCCGTACCCTAACCCTAACCCTTCCCCGAAGCCTGACCCTCACCCGTCCCCTAATCCTAACCCGTACGCTGACACTAACCCGCGCCGTCACACGTACGCTCCCCCTAAAGCGTTGTCGTACCCTCACCTGGACCCTAAACCGTCCCCGTCCCCTAACCCTAACCCTAGCCCGAACCCTAACCCTAACCCTTCCCCGAAGCCTGACCCTCACCCGTCCCCTAATCCTAACCCGTACGCTGACACTGACCCGCGCCCTCACACGTACGCTCCCCCTAAAGCATTGTCGTACCCTCACCTGGACCCTAAACCGTCCCCGTCCCCTAACCCTAACCCTAGACCGAACCCTAACCCTAACCCTTCCCCGAAGCCTGACCCTCACCCGTCCCCTAATCCTAACCCGTACGCTGACACTAACCCGCGCCCTCACACGTACACTCCCCCTAAAGCATTGTCGTCCCCTCACCTTGATCCTAAACCGTCCCCGTCCTCTAACCCTAACCCTAGCCCGAACCCTAACCCTAACACTTCCCCGAAGCCTGACCCTCAGGGGTCCCCTAATCATAAACCGTACGCTGACACTAACCCGCGCCCTCACACGTACGCTCCCCCTAAACCGTTGTCGTACCCTCACCTGGACCCTAAACCTTCCCCGTCCCCTAACCCTAACCCTAGCCCGAACCCTAACCCTAAGCCTTCCCCGAAGCCTGACCCTCACCCGTCCCCTAATCCTAACCCGTACGCTGACAATAACCCGCGCCCTCACACGCACGCTCCCCCTAAAGCGTTGTCGTACCCTCACCTGGACCCTAAACCGTCCCCGTCCCCTAACCCTAACCCTAGCCCGAACCCTAGCCCTAACCCTTCCCCGAAGCCTGACCCTCACCCGTCCCCTAATCCTAACCCATACGCTGACACTAACCCACGCCCTCACACGTACGCTCCCCCTAAAGCATTGTCGTACCCTCACCTGGACCCTAAACCGTCCCCGTCCCCTAACCCTAACCCTAGCCCGAACCCTAACCCTAACCCTTCCCCGAAGCCTGACCCTCACACGTCCCCTAATCCTAACCCGTACGCTGACACTAACCCGCGCCCTCACACGTACGCTCCCCCTAAGGCGTTGTCGTACCCTCACCTGGACCCTAAACCGTCCCCGTCCCCTAACCCTAACCCTAGCCCGAACCCTAAACCTAACCCTTCCCCGAAGCCTGACCCTCACCCGTCCCCTAATCCTAACCCGTACGCTGACACTAACCCGCGCCCTCACACGTACACTCCCCCTTAAGCGTTTTCGTACCCTCACCTGGACCCTAAACCGTCCCCGTCCCCTAACCCTAACCCTAGCCCGAACCCTAACCCTAACCCTTCCCCGAAGCCTGACCCTCACCCGTCCCCTAATCCTAACCCGTACGCTGACACTAACCCGCGCCCTCACACGTACGCTCCCCCTAAAGCGTTTTCGTACCCTCACCTGGACCCTAAACCGTCCCCGTCCCCTAACCCTAACCCTAGCCCGAACCCTAACCCTAACCCTTCCCCGAAGCCTGACCCTCACCCGTCCCCTAATCCTAACCCGTACGCTGACACTAACCCGCGCCCTCACACATACGCTCCCCCTTAAGCGTTTTCGTACCCTCACCTGGACCCTAAACCGTCCCCGTCCCCTAACCCTAACCCTAGCCCGAACCCTAACCCTAACCCTTCCCCGAAGCGTGACCCTCACCCGTCCCCTAATCCTAACCCGTACGCTGACACTAACCCGCGCCCTCACACGTACGCTCCCCCTAACGCGGTGTCGTACCCTCACCTGGACCCTAAACCGTCCCCGTCCCCTAACCCTAACCCTAGCCCGAACCCTAACCCTAACCCTTCCCCGAAGCCTGACCCTCACACGTCCCCTAATCCTAACCCGTACGCTGACACTAACCCGCGCCCTCACACGTACGCTCCCCCTAACGCGTTGTCGTACCCTCACCTGGACCCTAAACCGTCCCCGTCCCCTAACCCTAACCCTAGCCCGAACCCTAACCCTAACCCTTCCCCGAAGCCTGACCCTCACCCGTCCCCTAATCCTAACCCGTACGCTGACACTAACCCGCGCCCTCACACGTACGCTCCCCCTTAAGCGTTTTCGTACCCTCACCTGGACCCTAAACCGTCCCCGTCCCCTAACCCTAACCCTAGCCCGAACCCTAACCCTAACCCTTCCCCGAAGCCTGACCCTCACCCGTCCCCTAATCCTAACCCGTACGCTGACACTAACCCGCGCCCTCACACGTACGCTCCCCCTAAAGCGTTTTCGTACCCTCACCTGGACCCTAAACCATCCCCGTCCCCTAACCCTAACCCTAGCCCGAACCCTAACCCTAACCCTTCCCCGAAGCCTGACCCTCACCCGTCCCCTAATCCTAACCCGTACGCTGACACTAACCCGCGCCCTCACACGTACGCTCCCCCTAAAGCGTTTTCGTACCCTCACCTGGACCCTAAACCGTCCCCGTCCCCTAACCCTAACCCTAGCCCGAACCCTAACCCTAACACTTCCCCGAAGCCTGACCCTCACCCGTCCCCTAATCCTAACCCGTACGCTGACACTAACCCGCGCACTCACACGTACGCTCCCCCTAAAGCGTTTTCGTACCCTCACCTGGACCCTAAACCGTCCCCGTCCCCTAACCCTAACCCTAGCCCGAACCCTAACCCTAACACTTCCCCGAAGCCTGACCCTCACCCGTCCCCTAATCCTAACCCGTACGCTGACACTAACCCGCGCCCTCACACGTACGCTCCCCCTAAAGCGTTTTCGTACCCTCACCTGGACCCTAAACCGTCCCCGTACCCTAACCCTAACCCTAGCCCGAACCCTAACCCTAACGCTTCCCCGAAGCCTGACCCTCACCCGTCCCCTAATCCTAAACCGTACGCTGACACTAACCCGCGCCCTCACACGTACGCTCCCCCTAAAGCGTTGTCGTACCCTCACCTGGACCCTAAACCGTCCCCGTCCCCTAACCCTAACCCTAGCCCGAACCCTAACCCTAACCCTTCCCCGAAGCCTGACCCTCACCCGTCCCCTAATCCTAACCCGTACGCTGACACTAACCCGCGCCCTCACACGTACGCTCCCCCTAAAGCGTTGTCGTACCCTCACCTGGACCCTAAACCGTCCCCGTCCCCTAACCCTAACCCTAGCCCGTACCCTAACCCTAACCCTTCCCCGAAGCCTGACCCTCACCCGTCCCCTAATCCTAACCCGTACGCTGACACTAACCCGCGCCGTCACACGTACGCTCCCCCTAAAGCGTTGTCGTACCCTCACCTGGACCCTAAACCTTCCCCGTCCCCTAACCCTAACCCTAGACCGAACCCTAACCCTAACCCTTCCCCGAAGCCTGACCCTCACCCGTCCCCTAATCCTAACCCGTACGCTGACACTAACCCGCGCCCTCACACGTACGCTCCCCCTAAAGCGTTGTCGTACCCTCACCTGGACCCTAAACCGTCCCCGTCCCCTAACCCTAACCCTAGCCCGTACCCTAACCCTAACCCTTCCCCGAAGCCTGACCCTCACCCGTCCCCTAATCCTAACCCGTACGCTGACACTAACCCGCGCCGTCACACGTACGCTCCCCCTAAAGCGTTGTCGTACCCTCACCTGGACCCTAAACCTTCCCCGTCCCCTAACCCTAACCCTAGACCGAACCCTAACCCTAACCCTTCCCCGAAGCCTGACCCTCACCCGTCCCCTAATCCTAACCCGTACGCTGACACTAACCCGCGCCCTCACACGTACGCTCCCCCTAAAGCGTTGTCGTACCCTCACCTGGACCCTAAACCGTCCCCGTCCCCTAACCCTAACCGTAGCCCGAACCCTAATCCTAACACTTCCCCGAAGCCTGACCCTCACCCGTCCCCTAATCCTAACCCGTACGCTGACAATCACCCGCGCCCTCACATGTACGCTCCCCCTAAAGCGTTGTCGTACCCTCACCTGGACCCTAAACCGTCCCCGTTCCCTAACCCTAACCCTAGCCCAAACCCTAACGCTAACCCTTCCCCAAAGCCTGACCCTCACCCGTCCCCTAATCCTAACCCGTACGCTGACACTAAGCCGCGCCCTCACACGTACGCTCCCCCTAAAGCGTTGTCGTACCCTCACCTGGACCCTAAACCGTCCCCGTCCCCTAACCCTAACCCTAGCCCGAACCCTAACCCTAACCCTTCCCCGAAACCTGACCCTCACCCGTCCCCTAATCCTAACCCGTACGCTGACACTAACCCACGCCCTCACACGTACGCTCCCCCTACAACGTTGTCGTACCCTCACCTTGACCCTAAACCGTCCTCGTTTCCTAACCCTAACCCTAGCCCGAACCCTAACCCTAACCCTTCCCCGAAGCCTGACCCTCACCCGTCCCCTAATCCTAACTCGTACGCTGACACTAACCCGCGCCCTCACACGTACGCTCCCCCTAAAGCGTTGTCGTACCCTCACCTGGACCCTAAACCGTCCCCGTGCCCTAACCCTAACCCTAGCCCGAACCCTAACCCTAACCCTTCCCCGAAGCCTGAACCTCACCCGTCCCCTAATCCTAACCCGTACGCTGACACTAACCCGCGCCCTCACACGTACGCTCCCCCTAAACCGTTGTCGTACCCTCACCTGGACCCTAAACATTCCCCGTCCCCTAACCCTAACCCTAGCCCGAACCCTAACCCTAACCCTTCCCCGAAGCCTGACCCTCACCCGTCCCCTAATCCTAACCCGTACGCTGACAATAACCCGCGCCCTCACACGTACGCTCCCCCTAAAGCGTTGTCGTACCCTCACCTGGACCCTAAACCGTCCCCGTCCCCTAACCCTAACCCTAGCCCGAACCCTAGCCCTAACCCTTCCCCGAAGCCTGACCCACACCCGTCCCCTAATCCTAACCCGTACGCTGACACTAACCCGCGCCCTCACACTTACCCTCCCCCTAAAGCGTTGTCGTACCCTCACCTGGACCCTAAACCTTCCCCGTCCCCTAACCCTAACCCTAGCCCGAACCCAAACCCTAACCCTTCCCCGAAGCCTGACCCTCACACGTCCCCTAATCCTAACCCGTACGCTGACACTGACCCGCGCCCTCACACGTACGCTCCCCCTAAAGCGTTTTCGTACCCTCACCTGGACCCTAAACCATCCCCGTCCCCTAACCCTAACCCTAGCCCGAACCCTAACCCTAACCCTTCCCCGAAGCCTGACCCTCACCCGTCCCCTAATCCTAACCCGTACGCTGACACTAACCCGCGCCCTCACACGTACGCTCCCCCTAAAGCGTTTTCGTACCCTCACCTGGACCCTAAACCGTCCCCGTCCCCTAACCCTAACCCTAGCCCGAACCCTAACCCTAACCCTTCCCCGAAGCCTGACCCTCACCCGTCCCCTAATCCTAACCCGTACGCTGACACTAACCCGCGCCCTCACACGTACGCTCCCCCTAAAGCGTTTTCGTACCCTCACCTGGACCCTAAACCGTCCCCGTCCCCTAACCCTAACCCTAGCCCGAACCCTAACCCTAACACTTCCCCGAAGCCTGACCCTCACCCGTCCCCTAATCCTAACCCGTACGCTGACACTAACCCGCGCCCTCACACGTACGCTCCCCCTAAAGCGTTTTCGTACCCTCACCTGGACCCTAAACCGTCCCCGTACCCTAACCCTAACCCTAGCCCGAACCCTAACCCTAACGCTTCCCCGAAGCCTGACCCTCACCCGTCCCCTAATCCTAACCCGTACGCTGACACTAACCCGCGCCCTCACACGTACGCTCCCCCTAAAGCGTTGTCGTACCCTCACCTGGACCCTAAACCGTCCCCGTCCCCTAACCCTAACCCTAGCCCGAACCCTAACCCTAACCCTTCCCCGAAGCCTGACCCTCACCCGTCCCCTAATCCTAACCCGTACGCTGACACTAACCCGCGCCCTCACACGTACGCTCCCCCTAAAGCGTTGTCGTACCCTCACCTGGACCCTAAACCGTCCCCGTCCCCTAACCCTAACCCTAGCCCGTACCCTAACCCTAACCCTTCCCCGAAGCCTGACCCTCACCCGTCCCCTAATCCTAACCCGTACGCTGACACTAACCCGCGCCGTCACACGTACGCTCCCCCTAAAGCGTTGTCGTACCCTCACCTGGACCCTAAACCTTCCCCGTCCCCTAACCCTAACCCTAGACCGAACCCTAACCCTAACCCTTCCCCGAAGCCTGACCCTCACCCGTCCCCTAATCCTAACCCGTACGCTGACACTAACCCGCGCCCTCACACGTACGCTCCCCCTAAAGCGTTGTCGTACCCTCACCTGGACCCTAAACCGTCCCCGTCCCCTAACCCTAACCCTAGCCCGAACCCTAACCCTAACCCTTCCCCGAAGCCTGACCCTCACCCGTCCCCTAATCCTAACCCGTACGCTGACACTAACCCGCGCCCTCACACGTACGCTCCCCCTAAAGCGTTGTCGTACCCTCACCTGGACCCTAAACCGTCCCCGTCCCCTAACCCTAACCCTAGCCCGAACCCTAACCCTAACCCTTCCCCGAAGCCTGACCCTCACCCGTCCCCTAATCCTAACCCGTACGCTGACACTAACCCACGCCCTCACACGTACGCTCCCCCTAAAGCGTTGTCGTACCCTCACCTGGACCCTAAACCGTCCCCGTCCCCTAACCCTAACCCTAGACCGAACCCTAACCCTAACACTTCCCCGAAGCCTTACCCTCACCCGTCCCCTAATCCTAACCCGTACGCTGACACTAACCCGCGCCCTCACACGTACGCTCCCCCTAAAGCGTTGTCGTACCCTCACCTGGACCCTAAACCGTCCCCGTACCCTAACCCTAACCCTAGCCCGAACCCTAACCCTAACCCTTCCCCGAAGCCTGACCCTCACCCGTCCCCTAATCCTAACCCGTACGCTGACACTAACCCGAGCCCTCACACGTACACTCCCCCTAAAGCGTTGTCGTACCCTCACCTGGACCCTAAACCCTCCCCGTCCCCTAACCCTAACCGTAGCCCGAACCCTAATCCTAACCCTTCCCCGAAGCCTGACCCTCACCCGTCCCCTAATCCTAACCCGTACACTGACAATCACCCGCGCCCTCACATGTACGCTCCCCCTAAAGCGTTGTCGTACCCTCACCTGGACCCTAAACCGTCCCCGTTCCCTAACCCTAACCCTAGCCCAAACCCTAACGCTAACCCTTCCCCAAAGCCTGACCCTCACCCGTCCCCTAATCCTAACCCGTACGCTGACACTAAGCCGCGCCCTCACACGTACGCTCCCCCTAAAGCGTTGTCGTACCCTCACCTGGACCCTAAACCGTCCCCGTCCCCTAACCCTAACCCTAGCCCGAACCCTAACCCTAACCCTTCCCCGAAGCCTGACCCTCACCCGTCCCCTAATCCTAACCCGTACGCTGACACTAACCCACGCCCTCACACGTACGCTCCCCCTACAACGTTGTCGTACCCTCACCTTGACCCTAAACCGTCCTCGTTTCCTAACCCTAACCCTAGCCCGAACCCTAACCCTAACCCTTCCCCGAAGCCTGACCCTCACCCGTCCCCTAATCCTAACTCGTACGCTGACACTAACCCGCGCCCTCACACGTACGCTCCCCCTAAAGCGTTGTCGTACCCTCACCTGGACCCTAAACCGTCCCCGTGCCCTAACCCTAACCCTAGCCCGAACCCTAACCCTAACCCTTCCCCGAAGCCTGAACCTCACCCGTCCCCTAATCCTAACCCGTACGCTGACACTAACCCGCGCCCTCACACGTACGCTCCCCCTAAACCGTTGTCGTACCCTCACCTGGACCCTAAACCTTCCCCGTCCCCTAACCCTAACCCTAGCCCGAACCCTAACCCTAACCCTTCCCCGAAGCCTGACCCTCACCCGTCCCCTAATCCTAACCCGTACGCTGACAATAACCCGCGCCCTCACACGTACGCTCCCCCTAAAGCGTTGTCGTACCCTCACCTGGACCCTAAACCGTCCCCGTCCCCTAACCCTAACCCTAGCCCGAACCCTAGCCCTAACCCTTCCCCGAAGCCTGACCCTCACCCGTCCCCTAATCCTAACCCGTACGCTGACACTAACCCGCGCCCTCACACTTACGCTCCCCCTAAAGCGTTGTCGTACCCTCACCTGGACCCTAAACCTTCCCCGTCCCCTAACCCTAACCCTAGCCCGAACCCAAACCCTAACCCTTCCCCGAAGCCTGACCCTCACACGTCCCCTAATCCTAACCCGTACGCTGACACTGACCCGCGCCCTCACACGTACGCTCCCCCTAACGCGTTGTCGTACCCTCACCTGGACCATAAACCGTCCCCGTCCCCTAACCCTAACCCTAGCCCGAACCCTAACCCTAACCCTTCCCCGAAGCCTGACCCTCACCCGTCCCCTAATCCTAACCCGTACGCTGACACTGACCCGCGCCCTCACACGTACGCTCCCCCTAAAGCGTTGTCGTACCCTCACCTGGACCCTAAACCGTCCCCGTCCCCTAACCCTAACCCTAGCCCGAACCCTAACCCTAACACTTCCCCGAAGCCTGACCCTCACCCGTCCCCTAATCCTAACCCGTACGCTGACACTAACCCGCGCCCTCACACGTACGCTCCCCCTAAAGCGTTTTCGTACCCTCACCTGGACCCTAAACCGTCCCCGTCCCCTAACCCTAACCCTAGCCCGAACCCTAACCCTAACCCTTCCCCGAAGCCTGACCCTCACCCGTCCCCTAATCCTAACCCGTACGCTGACACTAACCCGCGCCCTCACACGTACGCTCCCCCTAAAGCGTTTTCGTACCCTCACCTGGACCCTAAACCGTCCCCGTCCCCTAACCCTAACCCTAGCCCGAACCCTAACCTTAACCCTTCCCCGAAGCCTGACCCTCACCCGTCCCCTAATCCTAACCCGTACGCTGACACTAACCCGCGCCCTCACACGTACGCTCCCCCTGAAGCGTTGTCGTACCCTCACCTGGACCCTAAACCGTCCCCGTCCCCTAACCCTAACCCTAGAGCGAACCCTAACCCTAACCCTTCCCCGAAGCCTGACCCTCACCCGTCCCCTAATCCTAAACCGTACGCTGACACTAACCCGCGCCCTCACACGTACGCTCCCCCTAAAGCGTTGTCGTACCCTCACCTGGACCCTAAACCGTCCCCGTCCCCTAACCCTAACCCTAGCCCGAACCCTAACCCTAACCCTTCCCCGAAGCCTGACCCTCACCCGTCCCCTAATCCTAACCCGTACGCTGACACTAACCCACGCCCTCACACGTACGCTCCCCCTAAAGCGTTGTCGTACCCTCACCTGGACCCTAAACCGTCCCCGTCCCCTAACCCTAACCCTAGACCGAACCCTAACCCTAACACTTCCCCGAAGCCTTACCCTCACCCGTCCCCTAATCCTAACCCGTACGCTGACACTAACCCGCGCCCTCACACGTACGCTCCCCCTAAAGCGTTGTCGTACCCTCACCTGGACCCTAAACCGTCCCCGTACCCTAACCCTAACCCTAGCCCGAACCCTAACCCTAACCCTTCCCCGAAGCCTGACCCTCACCCGTCCCCTAATCCTAACCCGTACGCTGACACTAACCCGAGCCCTCACACGTACACTCCCCCTAAAGCGTTGTCGTACCCTCACCTGGACCCTAAACCCTCCCCGTCCCCTAACCCTAACCCTAGCCCGAACCCTAACCCTAACCCTTCCCCGAAGCCTGACCCTCACCCGTCCCCTAATCCTAACCCGTACGCTGACACTAACCCGCGCCCTCACACGTACGCTCCCCCTAAAGCGTTGTCGTACTCTCACCTGGACCCTAAACCGTCCCCGTCCCCTAACCCTAACCGTAGCCCGAACCCTAATCCTAACCCTTCCCCGAAGCCTGACCCTCACCCGTCCCCTAATCCTAACCCGTACGCTGACAATCACCCGCGCCCTCACATGTACGCTCCCCCTAAAGCGTTGTCGTACCCTCACCTGGACCCTAAACCGTCCCCGTTCCCTAACCCTAACCCTAGCCCAAACCCTAACGCTAACCCTTCCCCAAAGCCTGACCCTCACCCGTCCCCTAATCCTAACCCGTACGCTGACACTAAGCCGCGCCCTCACACGTACGCTCCCCCTAAAGCGTTGTCGTACCCTCACCTGGACCCTAAACCGTCCCCGTCCCCTAACCCTAACCCTAGCCCGAACCCTAACCCTAACCCTTCCCCGAAGCCTGACCCTCACCCGTCCCCTAATCCTAACCCATACGCTGACACTAACCCACGCCCTCACACGTACGCTCCCCCTACAACGTTGTCGTACCCTCACCTTGACCCTAAACCGTCCTCGTTTCCTAACCCTAACCCTAGCCCGAACCCTAACCCTAACCCTTCCCCGAAGCCTGACCCTCACCCGTCCCCTAATCCTAACTCGTACGCTGACACTAACCCGCGCCCTCACACGTACGCTCCCCCTAAAGCGTTGTCGTACCCTCACCTGGACCCTAAACCGTCCCCGTGCCCTAACCCTAACCCTAGCCCGAACCCTAACCCTAACCCTCCCCGAAGCCTGAACCTCACCCGTCCCCTAATCCTAACCCGTACGCTGACACTAACCCGCGCCCTCACACGTACGCTCCCCCTAAACCGTTGTCGTACCCTCACCTGGACCCTAAACCTTCCCCGTCCCCTAACCCTAACCCTAGCCCGAACCCTAACCCTAACCCTTCCCCGAAGCCTGACCCTCACCCGTCCCCTAATCCTAACCCGTACGCTGACAATAACCCGCGCCCTCACACGTACGCTCCCCCTAAAGCGTTGTCGTACCCTCACCTGGACCCTAAACCGTCCCCGTCCCCTAACCCTAACCCTAGCCCGAACCCTAGCCCTAACCCTTCCCCGAAGCCTGACCCTCACCCGTCCCCTAATCCTAACCCGTACGCTGACACTAACCCGCGCCCTCACACTTATGCTCCCCCTAAAGCGTTGTCGTACCCTCACCTGGACCCTAAACCTTCCCCGTCCCCTAACCCTAACCCTAGCCCGAACCCAAACCCTAACCCTTCCCCGAAGCCTGACCCTCACACGTCCCCTAATCCTAACCCGTACGCTGACACTGACCCGCGCCCTCACACGTACGCTCCCCCTAACGCGTTGTCGTACCCTCACCTGGACCATAAACCGTCCCCGTCCCCTAACCCTAACCCTAGCCCGAACCCTAACCCTAACCCTTCCCCGAAGCCTGACCCTCACCCGTCCCCTAATCCTAACCCGTACGCTGACACTAACCCGCGCCGTCACACGTACGCTCCCCCTAAAGCGTTGTCGTACCCTCACCTGGACCCTAAACCTTCCCCGTCCCCTAACCCTAACCCTAGACCGAACCCTAACCCTAACCCTTCCCCGAAGCCTGACCCTCACCCGTCCCCTAATCCTAACCCGTACGCTGACACTAACCCGCGCCCTCACACGTACGCTCCCCCTAAAGCGTTGTCGTACCCTCACCTGGACCCTAAACCGTCCCCGTCCCCTAACCCTAACCCTAGCCCGAACCCTAACCCTAACCCTTCCCCGAAGCCTGACCCTCACCCGTCCCCTAATCCTAACCCGTACGCTGACACTAACCCGCGCCCTCACACGTACGCTCCCCCTAAAGCGTTGTCGTACCCTCACCTGGACCCTAAACCGTCCCCGTCCCCTAACCCTAACCCTAGCCCGAACCCTAACCCTAACCCTTCCCCGAAGCCTGACCCTCACCCGTCCCCTAATCCTAACCCGTACGCTGACACTAACCCACGCCCTCACACGTACGCTCCCCCTAAAGCGTTGTCGTACCCTCACCTGGACCCTAAACCGTCCCCGTCCCCTAACCCTAACCCTAGACCGAACCCTAACCCTAACACTTCCCCGAAGCCTTACCCTCACCCGTCCCCTAATCCTAACCCGTACGCTGACACTAACCCGCGCCCTCACACGTACGCTCCCCCTAAAGCGTTGTCGTACCCTCACCTGGACCCTAAACCGTCCCCGTACCCTAACCCTAACCCTAGCCCGAACCCTAACCCTAACCCTTCCCCGAAGCCTGACCCTCACCCGTCCCCTAATCCTAACCCGTACGCTGACACTAACCCGAGCCCTCACACGTACACTCCCCCTAAAGCGTTGTCGTACCCTCACCTGGACCCTAAACCCTCCCCGTCCCCTAACCCTAACCGTAGCCCGAACCCTAATCCTAACCCTTCCCCGAAGCCTGACCCTCACCCGTCCCCTAATCCTAACCCGTACACTGACAATCACCCGCGCCCTCACATGTACGCTCCCCCTAAAGCGTTGTCGTACCCTCACCTGGACCCTAAACCGTCCCCGTTCCCTAACCCTAACCCTAGCCCAAACCCTAACGCTAACCCTTCCCCAAAGCCTGACCCTCACCCGTCCCCTAATCCTAACCCGTACGCTGACACTAAGCCGCGCCCTCACACGTACGCTCCCCCTAAAGCGTTGTCGTACCCTCACCTGGACCCTAAACCGTCCCCGTCCCCTAACCCTAACCCTAGCCCGAACCCTAACCCTAACCCTTCCCCGAAGCCTGACCCTCACCCGTCCCCTAATCCTAACCCGTACGCTGACACTAACCCACGCCCTCACACGTACGCTCCCCCTACAACGTTGTCGTACCCTCACCTTGACCCTAAACCGTCCTCGTTTCCTAACCCTAACCCTAGCCCGAACCCTAACCCTAACCCTTCCCCGAAGCCTGACCCTCACCCGTCCCCTAATCCTAACTCGTACGCTGACACTAACCCGCGCCCTCACACGTACGCTCCCCCTAAAGCGTTGTCGTACCCTCACCTGGACCCTAAACCGTCCCCGTGCCCTAACCCTAACCCTAGCCCGAACCCTAACCCTAACCCTTCCCCGAAGCCTGAACCTCACCCGTCCCCTAATCCTAACCCGTACGCTGACACTAACCCGCGCCCTCACACGTACGCTCCCCCTAAACCGTTGTCGTACCCTCACCTGGACCCTAAACCTTCCCCGTCCCCTAACCCTAACCCTAGCCCGAACCCTAACCCTAACCCTTCCCCGAAGCCTGACCCTCACCCGTCCCCTAATCCTAACCCGTACGCTGACAATAACCCGCGCCCTCACACGTACGCTCCCCCTAAAGCGTTGTCGTACCCTCACCTGGACCCTAAACCGTCCCCGTCCCCTAACCCTAACCCTAGCCCGAACCCTAGCCCTAACCCTTCC